>NW_026999513.1:0-105453 GCF_037126465.1 Ornithodoros turicata | reverse complement strand
GTATTGATCGCATCCGACCCAAGGCCAATGTGTCCGAACGTCTTGGAGCTGGCACCCGCGGGTTTACGTCGTAACCGTGCTCGAGTTCCTGGCTTCTGAAATGCTCCAGTTGCGGACAACGGGCTGCCTATGAGACGAGGATGATCCCCCATCGTCTCCTCCGATTGGCCGTCCTCTGCCGGCAGTTGGTCTTTAACCTCTCCTGCATCAAAATATGATGTCGTAGAAAAGCTGGCACTAGCAAGTGAAAGAGGAAGACCCGGGACATCAGAGGAGTGCTTCAGTTCGCCCTCGGTCGTATTGATCGCATCCGACCCAAGGCCAATGTGTCCGAACGTCTTGGAGCTGGCACCCGCGGGTTTACGTCGTAACCGTGCTCGAGTTCCTGGCTTCTGAAATGCTCCAGTTGCGGACAACGGGCTGCCTATGAGACGAGGATCATCCCCCATCGTCTCCTCCGATTGGCCGTCCTCTGCCGGCAGTTGGTCTTTAACCTCTCCAGCATCAAAATACGATGTCGTAGAAAAGCTGGCACTAGCAAGTGAAAGAGGAAGACCCGGGACATCAGAGGAGTGCTTCAGTTCGCCCTCGGTCGTATTGATCGCATCCGACCCAAGGCCAATGTGTCCGAACGTCTTGGAGCTGGCACCCGCGGGTTTACGTCGTAACCGTGCTCGAGTTCCTGGCTTCTGAAATGCTCCAGTTGCGGACAACGGGCTGCCTATGAGACGAGGATCATCCCCCATCGTCTCCTCCGATTGGCCGTCCTCTGCCGGCAGTTAGTCTTTAACCTCTCCAGCATCAAAATATGAAGTCGTAGAAAAGCTGGCACTAGCAAGTGAAAGGGGAAGACCCGGGACATCAGAGGAGTGCTTCAGTTCGCCCTCGGTCGTATTGATTGCGTCCGACACAAGGCCAATGTTTCCGAACGTCTTGGAGCAGGCAGCCGCGGGTTTACGTCGCAACCGTGCTCGAGTTCCTGGCTTCTGAAATGCTCCAGTTGCGGACAACGGGCTGCCTATGAGACGAGGATCATCCCCCATCGTCTCCTCCGATTGGCCGTCCTCTGCCGGCAGTTTGTCTTTAACCTCTCCAGCATCAAAATATGAAGTCGTAGAAATGCTGGCACTAGCAAGTGAAAGAGGAAGACCCGGGACATCAGAGGAGTGCTTCAGTTCGCCGTCGGTCGTATTTATCGCGTCCGACCCAAGCCCAATTTTTCCGAACGTCTTGGAGCAGGCACCCGCGGGTTTACGTCGTAACCGTGCTCGAGTTCCTGGCTTCTGAAATGCTCCAGTTGCGGACAACGGGCTGCCTATGAGACGAGGACCATCCCCCATCGTCTCCTCCGATTGGCCGTCCTCTGCCGGCAGTTGGTCTTTAACCTCTCCAGCATCAAAATATGAAGTCGTAGAAAAGCTGGCACTAGCAAGTGAAAGAGGAAGACCCGGGACATCAGAGGAGTGCTTCAGTTCGCCCTCGGTCGTATTTATCGCGTCCGACCCAAGCCCAATTTTTCCGAACGTCTTGGACAAGGCACCCGCGGGTTTACGTCGTAACCGTGCTCGAGTTCCTGGCTTCTGAAATGCTCCAGTTTCGGACAACGGCGCTGCCTATGAGACGAGGATCATGCCCCATCGTCTCCTCCGATTGGCCGTCCTCTGCCGGCAGTTTGTCTTTAACCTCTCCAGCATCAAAATATGAAGTCGTAGAAAAGCTTGCACTAGCAAGTGAAAGAGGAAGACCCGGGACATCAGAGGAGTGCTTCAGTTCGCCCTCGGTCGTATTTATCGCGTCCGACCCAAGCCCAATTTTTCCGAACGTCTTGGAGCAGGCACCCGCGGGTTTAAGTCGTAACCGTGCTCGAGTTCCTGGCTTCTGAAATGCTCCAGTTGCGGACAACGGGCTGCCTATGAGACGTGGATCATCCCCCATCGTCTCCTCCGATTGGCCGTCCTCTGCCGGCAGTTTGTCTTTAACCTCTCCAGCATCAAAATATGAAGTCGTAGAAAAGCTGGCACTAGCAAGTGAAAGAGGAAGACCCGGGACATCAGAGGAGTGCTTCAGTTCGCCCTCGGTCGTATTGATTGCGTCCGACACAAGGCCAATGTTTCCGAACGTCTTGGAGCAGGCAGCCGCGGGTTTACGTCGCAACCGTGCTCGAGTTCCTGGCTTCTGAAATGCTCCAGTTGCGGACAACGGGCTGCCTATGAGACAGGGATCATCCCCCATCGTCTCCTCCGATTGGCCGTTCTCTGCCGGTAGTTTCCCTTTAACCTCTCCAGCATCAAAATATCAAGTCGTAGAAAAGCTGGCACTAGCAAGTGAAAGAGGAAGACCCGGGACATCAGAGGAGTGCTTCAGTTCGCCCTCGGTCGTATTGATCGCATCCGACCCAAGGCCAATGTGTCCGAACGTCTTGGAGCAGGCACCCGCGGGTTTACGTCGTAACCGTGCTCGAGTTCCTGGCTTCTGAAATGCTCCAGTTGCGGACAACGGGCTGCCTATGAGACGAGGATCATCCCCCATCGTCTCCTCCGATTGGCCGTCCTCTGCCGGCAGTTTGTCTTTAACCTCTCCAGCATCAAAATATGAAGTCGTAGAAATGCTGGCACTAGCAAGTGAAAGAGGAAGACCCGGGACATCAGAGCCCTATTGAAAAAACCCATACATATGGGGCCCATAGATACAGGATTATTGAACATTATTATTATGGGGTTATGGGGCATATAGTGATACGAGGCAAATGGTGATATGGGGAAATGCTGATATGGTCCCATAGATATGGTGGGCATGAGGTATATGGACCCTACAGGTATACGGGGTCCATATATCTATAAATATGGGGCATGAGGTATATGTACGGGGTGACATGATATGGAGGTGCGTGCAATGGTATGAGGATTGTGTTGTGATGACTAGGGCCCGGATTTTTAGGCGCTGACAGGTAGCGCTCTTCGTCGGATAAATCATTCTATGCCAACCAACTTTCAGAACCGTATTGTTTTACCTTCCAATTATCTTTCGATTGGAAGGAATGTTGATACATAAAACGGGGCGCGCCCCCACAATCAGCTAATCGGGAGACAGAGCGATATCATCCACGATGATGATTGGCATACTCCTTGCAACTCTGTCAAGAGCGACCCCTGTTAATGCCTATAAATCCGGGCCATAGAGATGACTTGCGAGAGGCCAGGGCATAGCAATGGAAGAGGAAGCACTGTTGCAAGCTGTAGATATTAAGCTTTATTTGTTTAAATAGATAATAGTTTACATAGTTTGTGTAAGGAGTTCTCTGTGTGCGAGATCGCACTTCCCAAAAAACATGACTAGCTGTTTGCAAGATCGAGTGACTAGCTGTTTGGCACTGCAACCCTACCTGCATAGTAATAATTACAAATCAGTAAAGGGCTCTGTCATCAATGGTGTAACTTACTTAATGTCTTTTAGCATTTCGGCAATGTACCGATTCATTTTTCCGCGCCTTGTTTTCACAGGCTCGTCAGTATTGTTGAGGGCAATGAATTTGTCAAACGCATCTGGAATTCAGAATATCATTAGTAAAGCCCGAATCCCATAACAAGTGACACAAGGCAGATACACGTGAGAAGCGAGCGACAAAATCGGCATCACCGCCACCACGTGGGCGCAAAGCTCTGTCGTGGCTACAAAATCTTGCATCTACTCCTTGTAGATATTTGTCACCAGAGACCGTTGCCCAACGCATGACCAAATCTGCGAGATTTGGAGTGAATGAGATTTGGATACGTAACTGAAGTGAATGAAGTATAGAGATGTGGAAGACAGGGGTCACAGTGTAGAGTGGGTGGAAAGTCCACCTTATTAAAACGAAATTTCAAGCTTGTAGGCTGGAAACCAGCAAAATTTCGAAAGTAAAATTGGCGAAACAAGGAAAAAACAACAAACAAAACAAGAAGGCTACAGTGTGGGAACCGCAGGCGCTACCAAAAGACGGCCCCGTAAAATACATGTACACATAATTTGGCACTATTAATTGATGACTCTATCATAGTCTCGGAAGGGCGTCAGTATAGAAACACACAGACATCATGGCGAGCTGTATGCCTTCGAGTCACGGCATAGCAACTGCAACGTCGTGCTCTCGTGCGTGAACTTTATTTCATAAAGGAAGAGTGAAACGTGATCAACACAAAGGTGTGCTGCACAGTCGAGAACATAAACACTAGGTAGTATATCAAGGGAATAGCGGCGCAGTGATATTGGATAAGTTACCAAAGCCTTGCGGCAGTAATTGACACTCCATTTCGTTCTGTGACGTATATTAACTAAAATCACTTCAAGTCGTGGGTGCTATGTTGGGAAATACAGATTTTTTTCCCCCTAAAACGTTTAGCTGCTCATTTTGTCGCCTCTCAAATGGGTCAGGAAACAGCAGCACTGGCACCCGCGACAGCGACAAAATCAGTAGCATGTCGCTTGTTATGGGGCTACGCTTCATAGAACCGCTAGACCATCACGTCATGTGATGTCACATCTTCACTTTGACGTGAAGTGATGACATAGGTAAACTGCACTTACTCCCGACAGCGTTAAGCTTCTGGGGCGTCAATGCCCGTTTCTCGATGATTGTGTTGGCACTAGGGGCATATAGGAAGCGCCGGCAGGGTGCTCTAGTGACACTACGAGCTCGTAGTCCAGCAGGGCCCCAGATAAGCCGTGTAACCTCTTTGCAGAACAGTGAATCCTTTTTCCTTCCCAACAACCACTGCCAGCGTTGGGACGGTATAAAGACACCATTTCCCAGGTGAACCTGTAGAGCAGGAGACAAGTGTTAGCACATATCACTATTGTTTTTTAGTATCTATGTAGGCTGCTCTAGAGTCACTAGATAGGGGTACAGAGAATCCCATTCCTTTTCACTGCGGACGTGGCTCAGTGTTGCTACTCTCCTCCCTGCATAGTTCTTCTAGGCTGCTCCAGACACGTATGACGTGATTCAAATACTTGCGGCAGTTGTAATGGCAAACACCTTTACAATTGAACTTTTTTAAATTCTGTGTTAGCGCCGTGAAACAACTGTGGCTATGGCTGGCATACAGATGTGGACAGATAAAGCGAGGACAACAGGAAGTGGGGGGTTAACATGCATCATGGGCTGACTTTAGGGTGAACTGTGCTGACATTCATCTGGAAAGTACAACTGAACCTCTGTATGCAATAAGGGGATAAGTCGAAAAATCCAAAACTGAGAAAACTAAGTGAATATTTGGGTAAACTAACTGCAGCTGGGTTTCCTCAAACAAGGCAAATGCAAAAAGTGTAACATATATGCTTGTCTACTCTATATGCATGTAACGTTAGAGTCACTTTTAGGTGTGATGTAGCAGCAATTAAACAAGGTCTGGGAGCATGACATAGCCCCCTTTTCAATGTAACACCACATGCACAGGGTTACCGTGCAGAAAAAAAGCGGACTTCTTGAGACAACTGACTTTGGTGCCTAACAATGCTGATGCCAGGTAGGGTGAAGTCACCTGTGCATTGGGGAAAAGCATGGATCAGGCTTGTCGTGCTGATGAAGGTGCATAATCTTGAAAATAATGTCCTAGAATACCAACATAATGACTTATTAGCCTAGTGCTCATGTTTTTTTTTCTTCTCGACTACAACGCTTAGTAATACTGTTGACGCGGCCATGTTAGGGACGAATAATTGGAGTGGAAGCCAAAGGCCAATACACACCATAGCAAAATTTAAGCTACACCATTTGCATGCCTGCATAGAAAAGGGGCAGGATCTCACAGTTTCTTGTTTCTTACTCTACTGTAGCTGGTCAATAAATTGGACATGTTCCTAAATTTTATTTGGAAGCTACATAGGTATGTAGTTGTTGTTGCACCAAAAATACTCAAAACTGGATTAGTCGACTTAACCCCTTATGCATACAGATGCTCCATTACACCTCAATGATATAAATCATGCAGAAAGAACTCTCGAGTGCAAGCAAATCGCAGCAGAAAGCTTTACCACATATGGGTGATGCAAAAAAGAAAGCAACATGGAATGCTAGACAAAACTGCGTGCCTCAGAAACTAGCAAAACTATGACATTGTAAAGCAATGCACAGACAAATTCACTGATAATTTGTCAGATCGAGATTTTCCACAGCTAAAGAAGGAACACAAGTTTACCTGTCCATTCACTTCAGCAAAGAGTGCTGCATGCTCTGATGGAATACACTGCTGCTGGAGCTATCGTGAGACATAAAAAGAAGGAAATGCGACAGTACAACTTGTGACAAGCCACATGCGCATTGCAGACTATATCTGAACAGTAAGACGGAAACACCACAGCGCGAAGCACCATAGGGAAACAAAAAGTAACTGCATTAAAATTCTCACATTTCATATTAGCATTATACAGCTGGTCCACCAACCGTGATAGAAATTCATAGTAAGTAATGTGGGCAACGAAGGGACATGCGGTCAATAAATTTTTTTCTGCCAGGAATATTTACCAGTTAATGGTACCATATTTATTTCATTTCACTTGATAAAAATTTAACTTCTTGAATAGCTTGTTGTGAATCACGAGCCGAAGTGATGTATTTAACGCACATTACGGGATAACGGCAATCTGTATAATGGACCCCAGTTGGCTGGAATTGCCATGTCAACCCCCCTAACCCCATGTCACTAGTTCTTCTATTCGGTGAGCACAGTTGGAGGAAATGAAACTAACGTCTAAGACTGTACTAATGATAGTCTTCTCTAGATACAGGCACCATGAAACATATGATCTGCCATGACCTCCAGCCACAGATGGTCACATGGTCCACTGCTGACCTCCTTTCCCCTTCCAAAGGATAACCCATCCTTCCACAAGACGTGTGCTGATTTACGTTTTTGCAGGGATATGTTCGGGGCAGCTTTTACACAAAAATTGTAGAAAGAATGAAAAACATGGCCCCAATTTATCAGAAGACTGGACAGCCTGTACGTACAATCTGGAGATAGAACGAAATGCGGGAGAGGCAGGCATGCTATGCAAAACAAAACCAAATGCTCGCAATATGGTGAGCAAACAACAAAGTTGCACACTGGCTTGATGCAAAAAATAATCTAATGCAGACGATTCGTCTACCATGCGTGGGACACCATCAGTGGAAGCAGAATGAGAGGCGACCGCAACCAGCAGATTACTTAACCAGGTCGGCGAACACTTGGGGGAGGGAGCCGCGATTGGTATTACATACTGAAGGTTCCCCTCGCACGTGCCATGACTCAAGCAGTTTCCTGGGACTGAAACTTCGTTCACTGATTCCTAATCCAAAAAAACATATTCCCCCTGAGTCCCAGACGGGTGTTGTGTATAAAGTACGGTGTCTCAGTTGCGAGGTGTCCTACATTGGAGAGACGGGCCACAAGCACACTACATGACTAAAAGAGCATGAACATGATGTTCGCAATTCAACAAATGCAACGCGATTTAAGACAGAGCTCACCGAGCATTGTTGGAAAACAGATCACTCTTTTGACTGCGCGAATGCTGTGACCTTAGCGAGGGAACAAAGGTGGGGTCCGAGGAAACTGCTTGAGTCATGGCACGTGCATGGAGAACCTTCAGTGCCTAATACCAATCACGGCCCCCTCCCCCAAGTGTTCGCCGACCTGGTGAAGTAATCCGCTGGTTGCGGTTGCCTCTGATTCTGCTTTCACTGATGATGTCCCCCGCATGGGAGACGAAACATCTGCATTAAATTATTTGTTGCGTCAAGCCGGTGTACAACTTCGTTGTTTTCTCATCATGACTGTTCCTGGTTTCTGGAATATTTTTGTATCAATATGCAACATGGTGTGGAACGCCATGCAATGACAGGGGCCAGCTGAGGGGTCATGGAATACGCACACTTTCTATTATAAGGAAATGACAACACCACCTTTGTAGTCTCAAGGGAGGAACTTCCTGCTGGCTGTGACACATCAACGTCCTCGTGAAGGCTGTGCTGTGCTTCCTGCGGAAAGCAATACACATAAAACCAACAGTGATTCCGTGCAGAGATTTATATGATGTCTAGAAGGAAAAGGGTTATTGCAGCTCAAACGTTCCAGATGTATGGTCTGATCATTCTGACCTCCACGACAAATAGATGCCCCATATTTGAACATACACTTGCTTTGCATAGGAACGTGTGCTGTTGCAGAGGCCATTACTCGATTTAAAAGCAAGTCTGGTCTTTGAATGAAATCCTTATGCAGTCTTCCAGTGATGAAAATGGAATACGCACTTTAATGGTCAGGGCTATGGTTCGACATTCCAATATTATACACACAAAAAATCTTGAGGGATTTTTTTGTTCTACTCAAGTGACTAATTTTGAAATGACTGCGGGTAACCTCATGTACTGCACGAAGGTTAAACAACAAATGTTAAGCAACCCTGGAAGGCGCAACTCTTATGATGAGCTCAAATGTCAAAGCAGAAGACATGCTGAAGTCAGTAACAGTCAGTTTCACATTCCTTCACTATCCACTTCAACGTCTGGAAGATGAGAAGGAAGGTTCCACATGGGGATCATTTATGGGCCCCATGTTGTTCAACAAGGTCCCGGTGAGCAAACCATTGAGTTTAGATCTGGTGAAACAAATTAGACTATCGTATTTTCACGCGTATTAGCCGCGGCTTATGCAGGACTTGCATGATGTGTTCCCAAAAGAAAGGGTACAAAGCCATAACCTGTAATAACACTGTCGCATTTAAAATAATTAGAATTTTTTTAAGATGTCAAGACAGCAAAAATAATCAGCATTAAGAAAGCTTCACTAAAATAATGATGTTGTCCAACAGCAGACCCAAGTGCCGTGCTTTTCCTCCTACTGATCGGACAGCAGAAATTCAGCACTGCCCAAAGTCGTGAAAAAAAAAATCGTTCTTGATTTATGCCACATCAGTATCTGCAGCAAACACGACACCAAAGTAGCACGGAAGATAGTTTGTCTTTCATTCAATACAAATTTGTGGTAAAATAGCAGAGGATTGGGTTAGAAAAATTGCCGCAAAAGTCACTGCTTTCAGCATATTTAGTGCTTTTAACACCAGCAATAGAGCACAGGTAAGCTATACCTTACACGTGAATCGCAATCTCCAGCACATGGCGTCGTAAAAGTGAAAAAACACTTTATAAGACATTACTGTCGAAAAAAAAAAAAAAACTGAACATATCACATCCTTAAGTTAATGATATGTACCTCTGTGCTCCCGGTAGGAGGGGACGGTGCAGTTTGCATCATTCCTTTATCAGCACTTGCAATCGGTGGAGGAGTAACAGTACCTGCAACTTGTCCTTGACATGGTGCTTCCTGCTGTGCAGTACTATAGTGAGCCGGTGAGAAGCTATTGGAAAGCTGGAAGGACAAAAGGTTGTTACCTGACAGTCCCTGACAGTAGTGGAAACCATTTATTATATCTGCACAGCACGCAAAAACAAAGTCCACAGAAAATGTCGCAATTTCTAGGTTTCATATTTTGTAGCACCATTCTGCGTCTCTCTGTGGGATATTCCCAATCACATGCACACACATGCAGAGTTGTCCTGAATATACACACTGTCATTTCTGTATGTAGGTTACATATGCTTAATGCCCAGTGTCATTTTCGCATGCAGGTTGCATACATACTTCATCAATGCGAGTGCAACTTCCTTCCTGCGACATGAACCAGCCTTCTAAAAGCAAAACATAAGATAGGAGTATGTTAATTATGTCATGCTCAACATATTTTGATCTCTAATGCACAGGGACCATTCCACACCAAATGAGGTGCCAGAGGTGCCGCTTGACCCCCCACAGTATTTTATGTGCATCTTTTTGGTGGCTCCTTATGACTCTGAAAGCAATGGAACATTTGTCTTTTCTAACGAAATTGAAATTTATTGGGTGCACAGCCCCTCAGAGCAGTGCTCGGCAAAAAACTATGTCGTTTTATCGTGTCCTATATCGTGACTGACAAAATTTTTCTATGATACGTATGTCTCAACTGGTCCGTAGCTCAAAACAAAAAGATCGTACGACACTGCTACTAAGTATGATATATAATACGTGCAAGAGGAGTGGACAGCTAAAAGCTTCCGTTCCCAATGCTGGAATGAGTTAATGCACACATGCAAAAAAATGAAGGGAACAATGGCACATCCCAGGAACATACTGATGAATTGATGTAGATGGGTAGAAATCCAGCGAACCGGTAGAGATGTAGGAAGGGAGTTGCCTCAGGACAGAAGCCGCCGATATTTTGAACACAGACTGTTCTTCTTCTGGGGAAGAAGAAGAACAGTCTCTGTTCGAAATATCGGCGGCTTCTGTCCTGAGGCAACTCCCTTCCTGATGAATTGATGTGTTTGGTGCTGGCAGTACTTGAACACTATTCAGGTTGTGATTACTCTACTGCTGTTAATGACTTGACTGACGGATACCACGCACAAAAATCAACCACATGGTACCGTAAAGCCTTGAATGGACCCCTATCTTCACGCCTTTCCTCATCTCACTTACCAGCACCGCGAGCTGGCTAAAAGTGTTGTTGGCGCACACGATAGCCATTTAGATGAGCGTTCACTGCACAACCATCGAGTCTCAAAAAAGGGAAACATGTATTGCAATCTTTATTCACCCTTCAATAATGTGACTGCCAAGTGTTTTCTTTTCATCTAGTGTTTTGTGGTTGACCGGTTCAGTTGTTCATTCGGTACAATGCGCCGCAACACGCATATATGTTGGAAAAGTTACCTTTTGAGTTTAACCAAAAGTGCCTCAGATTTTCGTGCTACGTCTTGCTAGGAAGATGGTGCACTGAATGACACCTTGATCGCGCTTCTTTCCAACCTCCCCATACCGAATTTTTCAGTCAAAAATGTGCATTTGTCGAATTTACACAGCTTCCCGACTTTTTACTGCGGCCTACGGTGCACTGACGGGGTTGGATACTTTTGTGTTCAAAGTGCAACACAGGGTCTATGCTACAAAAAATTTGGGGGAAGAAATTCCTGAACTTTACATTTTAAAAACATGTGCAAACCTGTAAAAACTTGGCTAATTTCTTGCAAGCCACAGGCGTCGAGTACGATGGTGAAAGCTGCTTACATACGGAACAATGAACTCTCCCCTATCAAATAAGGTACTTTGTAACACACTTCGTGCCTTACATGGGCCGTAGTGCCTGCTTAAAACGACATACGTTTTTGCCAAGCACTACATCTTTGAGGGACTCTGCACCTAATAAATTTTAACTTACTTAGAAAAGACCAGTGTTTTGTTGCTTTCGGAGTCATACAAAACCACCAAAAAGATGCACATAAAATTCCATGGGGGTGGGGGGGGTTAAGCGGCTGGATAATTTCACGAGGAATGGCCCACAGCATATTGGCTTCGACATTGAAAGTCACAACAACACTCTAAAGTTTCAAATGATGGTTCTTTTGGGTGCGTTCAAATGCTAAACACAAGTCAAACCTCTCATCTGATTTGTGGCTGTATTTTATGCCTATAACTTTGTGGAATTTCATTTGCATGTGCCTTACGTTTGGAAGTGGTGAAGCCAAATCCATGACAGAGCAGCATATTGAACTCAACATGTTTCATAATCACTTTAGCCAGTGTGCTTCGTTATGTGGGACTGATAATCGCGCTGTGCCTTTGCCAGAAAAATTAGCGAACGACTAATTAGTATATGTGGTTATGACGTAGTCTGCTTTGCACCTAGATTTTCTTAGTTTCCAGTAGGTATGCATTAATGAGGCACCACTGTATTTGTCATGACATGCAAACATGATGTGAGCATGACGTGAGCATGATGCTACCCCTTAAAGCTCTGCCAGGTCATATGTGTAACCGACATAACATGTGTGGTAGACTGAAACGTGCAGCAACATAAAAATACATGTTCATGCAATATAAGGTCAAGTAGCCCTACAGCATACGCAGGACACGGAAGGCATGAATATCATCAGTGAGGTGCAAGGTCAGGCATATGTCAGGGGGTGCCGGGCATATTTTTAGAAAACATGCAAACATGTTGTCTACAAACACTGACAGCAGCTGAGATGTCGTGGGCCAAAAGTCAGATAATGCGACAAGAAAAATTAGTCATATAAATAAGAGTCTATGTGCAGAATGTGAACTACTGTGTATCACAGAATGACCGAGAGCTGATGACAGCTGTGCTAAAGCTGCTTTAAACAGGTAGTAAAACACTTAGGTGCACCAAAGCTGAAATTTCTCGCTCAAAGGTACTGTATCGAGACGCTCGTTACGCACTGTTGGTGCAGAAGCTAGATAACATTAGAGAGTGTGACTGAACATGTACATACTCACCAAGTTTGTTGAGAAACATGTCTTCAAGACGACTGTTGCGTGCTTCAAGGTCCTCGTACTTTTCACGGAGTGCATGAAGCTTCTGCCGGAACACTGCAACTTTCTGCTCCTCTTCGAGGAGCAGCTTTTTAGGCACCACATCATCATCAGAACTGCTTTCCTCCTGGTGATACATCATATCTGATAGCTTCCTCTTCCTGGCAGCAGCAGCATTTCGGGTCGCAGCCTTTGCTGAAATGGTCTGCAGTACAAAGCAGTGCAATACGTGGACAGTGTCATTACAAGTGCCGACGTGCAAAGCAGCTTCCGAATGTTGAAGTAGGAAAGAATGAAAAAAAAAAAAAGCCCGAAGCGCTTCACGAAACAATTAGCACATCTTTGGTCAACGTACAGATTATCCGCATTAAGTGCAATATGAAACAAGCATGAGAGCGTCCGTTAAACCCACGTGCGTCTCAAGCCCGGTAGCAAACTAGGTGGTGTGCAACACGTGTTAAAACAAAGGAATCGGGTAATTGCCAGGATTACATGCCTTTTTTGCTTTGCTGTGTGACTGTTGCACGCCGCCTTCGAAAATACTGTCCGGTACGGGTATCCTTCGCTTGCTCAGCCTTTGAATCAGGTCAGCTTGTGTGACTGCGAAAACACGAACCTTAAAGCAAATCTGTCCACCTTTCAGTACTAGACAAACAAGCGGAATCCTAATCGACAAAAAAAAAACATTTTAAGGAGCCTGTCTGGAAAATCCAATTAATGTCACCTGGCAACGGCAACATGGTATAATGACATAAATTTTGGAAGCCCACAGTGACTCAAACTTTACATGGACATTGTAAAGTAACTCACCTCCGAGTTCGACAACATCGGCATCATAAAAACCTTCATCCAGGGCTCCTTTTGTTCCTGTGCTGCACCAATAAACGCTTCTATTTTTCGCGACATCGATCACCGACGACGGAGCATAATCCTTAATCAGCGATAAAGCAACGATTGCCTTTGCACCGTCCTTATATGCAACATAAGCAAAGGTCGGCGTAGCCGAAGACATCGTTTCCCGCGTTTTCCTTTTGGTTGAACGCTTGCACGTTGCGCCGTGGAACAAAGCACATACAAACAAGGACTCCGGCTTCGGATCGACTCGACTCTATGCGGCTACGTACGTGTCAGAGCCGAGAGGCTACCTGCGTCCCCCTGGCGGAGGTAAGAGCAGCGTTTTCACTTTATATCCTTTTCTTCTTTATACCTTTCTTTTGATCTAGACATTTTCTAAATCTTCTACTGTGCTGTTTTGTCACCTGCTTTCATTCAAAGCAGATTAGGTGAACCGAACCCGAACTTGAAACCTTGAAACTAAGCGCAAGGTACTTAGCGAACCATCGCCCCTTCCCTTCGCATCTTCTAGTTTGTTTAGATAGTGCATTGCCCACGGTTGTAGTTCACAAGAAGTGTCGGGTGTTAGTGTAGTACCATGAGCGAAGAGGGAACCGACAAAAAGAGGCGCAAACTGTACCTCGACGTAGACAAGCCGTTCGTTGTGCCCCGTACTACGGCGTGGTACTACAGTAGTCGAGAACAGGGGAAAAGCGATGTGCCCGCTGGCGTACTCTCATCCGCTCATTCTCATGAGAGTGAACCGCAGCCGTCATCATCCGGTACTTCAAGCCAGCAGGTGACCAGTAACTTTGCTCAGGATGTCACAGACGAAGTACCCAACACCACGCCCGAACGCTATTACAGCAGTGATGAAAGTGAGGTTGGAATGGAGAGTGAGGACGACGACACCGGGCCTGAACTGCATGAAGGTACAGTGCCTATAGTTGATGACGCAGAGGTACTGGGGCGATGTGTAAGTGTCTTTGGGGACAAAACATTGCCTGGCTCAACAACGACGGTTGCCGCAGGAGTTGTTTTGATAATGGCCTTCATAGTTGCGCATGGACTCTCTTGGTCAGCAGCGGAGGACTTGCTCAAGCTTATAGACGCTCTGTTTGGTTCGAAAGAATCTGGTCTTCCCCAGTCGAAGTACCTGCTCCGAAAACTATGGGCTCCCAAGTGTGCAAGTACCATAAAGAACTACTACTGGTGATGTTTGTTTTTCTGTGCTCAACCAAAACGGTGACAAGCTTGTCTGTGAAGTATGCGAAACCTCAGAAACTACCGCTGATGTTAAAAAGAAAGGGTCGTACTTTTCAATCATGGACATCAGAGAGCAGCTACATCATGTCATTGTCCGAACAAAAGAGGTGCTTTACGAGAGCCTTGTTGCACTGAAGGACTTTTATGACACGGAACAGTCGTCCATAACTTCTATCGCAACTGGTGAAATGTGCAAGTCCTTACGCGAAAAGCGACTACAGAAATGGAGTGACCTTACACTAACCATAAATACTGATGGGAGCCCAGTTTTTAAGTCATCCAACGCATCAGTATGGCCTCTCCAACTTTGCATCAATGAATTGCCAATAAATGCCCGCAACGAAAACTGCATTCTTGCTGCTTTGTGGTTTGGACGAAAGCATCCTGATATGTTGATGTTTTTGGACAAGTTTGTTGAGGAGCTTCAAGGCATCAAGGAAATTGTGTGGCAGCACGGCTCAACAGTAATGCACTCAAGGGTGTTTCCCGTCTGTGTTTGCGTTGATGCACCTGCAAGGGCTGCTGTTGGAAACCACACGCAGTTCAACGGACTCTTCGGTTGCCCTTGGTGCCTCACATCTGCGGAGCTCAAAGATGGTAAGAACTAGAGAAAATACTAGTGGAACTTTTTTATTTTTTTTTTCACTGGTAAGGTATTTTCGTATTGGTTATCCATTTGTGTTACCACAATTTCAGTTCACTACCTGTTATGTTTCTGGTAATGAAAGGGATTTTTAAAATCTATGTGTGGGCACTCCCTTCAGTTTTGTCATAGTTTCCTATGCAATGCTAATTACTATTCAAGTACAACCCACTGATGAAATCGCATAATTCCAGGTCAGGTGGTGTGTGAACCAATAGTGATGAACCCCAAGTTCTTTTCATAACACAAAAAGGGGGCACCCCACAATACAACTGTTGAGGTAGCTTTGTGCACCTTTTTGCTATGTTCTGCCAGCCAAGGCTTTCATCATGATGTAATAATAGATCAAAATTCACAGTTTTTTTTTTTTTTTTCAGCACGGCGTTTGTATCTTGACACTGAGCCAGCAGTGCTTAGGACATCAAATGGTGTTCGGCGTGACATGGAGCTCGCCCTGAGGCTCGAAACACCTGTGAATGGCTTGAAAGGGCCTTCACCACTAATGAGGTTCCCACACCTTGACCTTGTCGGGTGCTACACGGTGGAGTACATGCACTGTGTACTACTTGGCGTTACAAGGCAGGTCACAGACTACTGGCTTGACTCAACAAACTTTCACGAGGACTATTACATAGGTGAGTATTGTCCTCGTTCACTAGAGCATTACCTATCCCAGATCTGCTTTGCTGTGACGTGGGGCAGCGAGTTCACAACATGACTAGACACTTGGCTCTTTCCCAGCTTCTTGTGTTCGAAAAGTGTGGTTTACAAGGAGCTAATTACTACATATGTTAATTAGGAGAGTATCTGAAATGTGTTTTATATGTAGATAGTAATGTAATTAATGATACCAGAACAACTGGTTGTAGGCAAAAAATTAAATAACTGTACACATAGCATGTGATCATTGTAAAAACCTGTGTCAAGGAAATGAAATAGATAACATACGTACACATGGGACTAGAAGAACCAAAAAGAAACAAAGGGCAGCCCAGAGTAATCGATTAAAATGTGTCTCTATACCTCTTTAAAGGAGCTCGGAATGCACTTTAATCACAACCATTTTTTTTAACCAAGCGATTCATAAGCTTATTAAAATGCACCATGCGAAGTAATTCTATCAACAGGTGCAAAAATATCGCAGAATTCGATTTTGAAAATCGTGACCGTGCAAAAATGGTGGCAATACGCGGAACGAGCCATCGAGCCGCTTGTGTCATTTTGACGTCGGAAAAGTGGAGCCGCTGATTGGTTTAGAAGAACGTCGTCTGCTATTTTTCACTCGGAACCCCGCTGAAACGGTGTAAGAAGTTTCTTTTTGCTTTTTCTTTGGTTTATGACATACGGTAAATGAAGATTTGTCTGCAGACACTGTTCAAGGTTAGGCTAGGGGATTGTAGAGGCCATCCTCATGATATTGACCTTGTTAGAATGTTGTCATCTTTGCTGCTACTTTTTCTCACACATTTTTGGGTGTACAGGGCAAAGTTTAAAGGTAGACAAATCAGATGCAGTTAAGTGTATGCTGCAGTATGGATACCCTAATTCTTCCCTTTATTCTCCTGGCAATGGCAGCTCTGAACCACAAGTAGTGTACATGGCTAATACTGCACTAATACTAGTACCGGTACTGTATTTAAAAATTCTAGCATGTGACCATTTTACAAACATTACTCTGCCAGCACATCAATGTATGCAGTTAGTGCATCTTCTCATGATCATCCAGAATTGTTGAGATGCATGTGACGACTTTTTTTCAATGTGCATGTCTCTGATTTATTGCAACATCTTTTGCAGGACGACCGAGCATTTCCAACACAGTGAATAAGCGTCTCCTCAGCATTCGACCACCTCACCATTGTACTCGTCTACCTCGTTCACTCCAAGAAAGACGGTTCTGGAAGGCCCATGAATGGCGCAATTGGCTGCTGTATTACTGTGTGCCCTGCTGCCGAAACATTCTACCCCTGAAGTACCTGAAGCACTTCATTCTCCTCTCTGAGGCTGTTTTCATCCTCCTTGGAGAAAAGCTTTCACTGACATCAATTGCCCGTGCAGGTGAGACAGCAGTTCTGGGCTTTCTCTGGGCTTCTGTCATTTTCTGACTTTCCAGTTGTGCTGCTCTTACTGGCCGTATGTTCTTAATTTCTAACATAAAGGATGTGCTAATATTTTCAGAGCGTCTCCTCCAAACTTTCGTCAGCCATGCTGCAAGATTGTACGGAGAGCACTGCATGAGCTTTAATGTTCACCAACTTCTGCATTTAGCAGACTCTGCTCGTAACGTTGGGCCCTTGTGGGCGCACTCTGCATTTATCTTTGAGAGTGGAAACGGACAGATTGTGAAACTGATCACTGCGGCAAAGGGCGTGCCAGAACAAATCCTGGAACGCGTAATCATGTCTCAGGAGCTGCAACTAATGTCTTCACTTGCAACAGTGCCTACCAGTATCATACAATTGTGCAATGACTTCCTTGGCTACCCAAAAGTGAAAAAGGCCCATCGAATTGGAGAAGTCTGTTTTTTCGGCATACCAAAACCAGTGGTCTCCCTCTCTTCTGTTGAAACAGCTTGCCTAGATTCTGTGCTACAGTATGTTCCAAACATGCAAGAACATTTCAGATTTCTCTGTCACGGAACTATATTTCACAGCACGGAGTACAAAAGAAGCAACAAGAGCAATAGCAGTGTCTTTGAGTGCAACGACGGACAGTGCTTTGTTATTAAGCGCATTTTTGAAGTAACTGATCCAACTTCTTCACATAATGGTAAAATAATTCTGCTGTGCGGTAACATTGTATGTGAAGATTCCAATGTTGACCTTCCCCCTCATATACAGCAGTGTTTCTTCTCATTACACAGTCCCGTAGTTGCTGTGCAGTTGGCAGAATTGGCTAAGCCTTGCTTTCTTATATCTTTCAGTAATGATGAGAACTACATTTGTAAAGTACCAAATCTGTTTGAGTGTGACTAGTTGATTATGTTGTTATGTCAGTTTCGTAAACTGAAGGACAGTTCATGAAAAGCCAACAAACGCAATGCTGCAGGGAAGGAATGCGTAACAGCAGCTTGTGTGCCAGCACATTTAGGGCCTGTCTTTTTTGGGTTAAACCCGATATCTCCTCGACTTGCAATCCACGTTAGTGATGACCTTGACTTATTGCATATAAACTAGTTGTGATTTGTGCACCTTTACTGAGTGCAATGTACAAAACATTTTGTAAGTTCTGCGTTAGTGCCGCAAAGAAAAAGTTGCATCATACAGATGTGGACAGATTGAGAAAGGACAACAGGAAGGAGTGGGGATTAGTATGTGTCCTGGGCAGACTTCAGGGGGAACTGTGCCTAGAATGTACAAAACATGTTCCATATACGCTACTGTATAACTTCCTAAACAGTGTTAGATTTGGTGCGGTTTTCATGAGGCGGCTTGAGAGCTTGAAAAAAGGGCAGCAAATTATGTCCTCTGACTTGTTCACCTATTTTGCATTTAGGATCTTTCTTTTTTCTTGCTGTAGTGGGCTCACTCTGATTCATAGTGATTGTACTATTAATTGTGAAAAATTGTAGCATCAATTTTGTCATGACTGTTCATGCACTGGAACTAAAAAGCTTGTGGTATTGCAAAAAGCTGAGGGGGCTATGCAATACTTTATATTTTTTACGTGCCACGGAGTACCACAGGTTGGGAAGCACTGGTATAAGTGGTTAATTTTGCTGTCTTAATAGTTTATGAATTCGAGCAGAGGTAATTTTGGGTAGTATTTCACAGTATGTTGATCCTGCGGCGTGCAGTCCAAAGTACATTTACTCTACGAGACTTTAACTTTGTGGAAACAGTTTTTCTGAAATCTTGAAGAAATGCCATCGTGAAGATTACTCAGAGTTGTTGGAGGGATGCTCGTTTGACCACAGTGCATCCATTTTTACTGCAAGCTGGCTGCTGCAGTACAGAAAACTATGACCCATTGAGACCCAAAATGTATCCTTTGTGCCACATTTCACCTGGAATTTCAGATTTTAAAATCGCAAACAATTATTACACTCTAGGTTTTTGAAGGGACATTGAACCCAGACCCCAAGTGTTATGTTTTGGGACAGGTCCCATAATTTTTTTTTTTGGGGGGGGGGGGTGTTAAGTTGCAGTCCAGAAATCAGTGAACCAGATGCAGCAAACGTTATCGGGATCTGTGAGTAGGGTGGTGCAATCTTTGTCTATAGTGTCTTTCTTCCATATTAGCAGCTGAAACCTCGTCCTGAAGTTTGGGGAGGGGAGCTTTTGACGCATCTAAACTGCCTTCAGCTTAATGTCTTACTGACATTGAAATGACATTCCTTGTGTTTATGCCATGTGTATTCTGTGTCATCCATTTGAATCACCATCTGCACGTCATATGTGATTTTATTTGTGTATGAAAATATACTGGATCCTTTGTTCTGTCTCATCATGCAACTGGGGCCAGAACACCAATAATGACTTGCTGTGAAATATCGAGTTATTTTGTTAGTAATAAAGCACCACAACGACATATGCCTTAACAAAAATGGTTAATGTTCATTTGCAAAAAGGACGCATTTGCAACCTGGCGCATCAGGTCTCAAATACTTTGTGAGATTGGTGTGTTGTGTATGGCACCAAGGGAGATATAGAGATTTTATGTGTGTCATATGCAATTCCAGTGTTGCCCATACAAGACACATATGTGTATCATACTCCTCCATATGTGTATGTTGTCCCATACGAAGTCGTATGGCACCCATGTTGCTGCCATATGCATCATGGGGGAGAAAGATATGTGGTATGTGGTCCTATATAACTTCATACGAGGCCCGTATAAGGGTCATATTGACCCCGTATGACTTTGTATGGAACCCGTATGAACGCCATATTGGCTCCATAAGACCTCGTACGGGGGCCATATGTATGCGCATGCGGGTCATATGTATGCATACGGGATCCATACGAATCTGTATGGAACCCATACAACCTGATATAGGACCCATATCAATCTCATACGGGATTTTTCAATAGGGAGGAGTGCTTCAGTTCGCCCTCGGTCGTATTGATCGCGTCCGACCCAAGCCCGATTTTTCCGAACGTCTTGGAGCAGGCACCCGCGGGTTTACGTCGTAACCGTGCTCGAGTTCCTGGCTTCTGAAATGCTCCAGTTGCGGACAACGGGCTGCCTATGAGACGAGGATCATCCCCCATCGTCTCCTCCGATTGGCCGTCCTCTGCCGGCAGTTGGTCTTTAACCTCTCCAGCATCAAAATATGAAGTCGTAGAAAAGCTGGCACTAGCAAGTGAAAGAGGAAGACCCGGGACATCAGAGGAGTGCTTCAGTTCGCCCTCGGTCGTATTTATCGCGTCCGACCCAAGCCCAATTTTTCCGAACGTCTTGGAGCAGGCACCCGCGGGTTTACGTCGTAACCGTGCTCGAGTTCCTGGCTTCTGAAATGCTCCAGTTGCGGACAACGGGCTGCCTATGAGACGGGGATCATCCCCCATCGTCTCCTCCGATTGGCCGTTGTCTGCCGGCAGTTTGTCTTTAACCTCTCCAGCATCAAAATATCAAGTCGTAGAAAAGCTGGCACTAGCAAGTGAAAGAGGAAGACCCGGGACATCAGAGGAGTGCTTCAGTTCGCCCTCGGTCGTATTGATCGCGTCCGACCCAAGCCCAATTTTTCCGAACGTCTTGGAGCAGGCACCCGCGGGTTTACGTCGTAACCGTGCTCGAGTTCCTGGCTTCTGAAATGCTCCAGTTGCGGACAACGGGCTGCCTATGAGACGAGGATCATCCCCCATCGTCTCCTCCGATTGGCCGTCCTCTGCCGGCAGTTGGTCTTTAACCTCTCCAGCATCAAAATATGAAGTCGTAGAAAAGCTGGCACTAGCAAGTGAAAGAGGAAGACCCGGGACATCAGAGGAGTGCTTCAGTTCGCCCTCGGTCGTATTTATCGCGTCCGACCCAAGCCCAATTTTTCCGAACGTCTTGGAGCAGGCACCCGCGGGTTTACGTCGTAACCGTGCTCGAGTTCCTGGCTTCTGAAATGCTCCAGTTGCGGACAACGGGCTGCCTATGAGACGGGGATCATCCCCCATCGTCTCCTCCGATTGGCCGTTGTCTGCCGGCAGTTTGTCTTTAACCTCTCCAGCATCAAAATATCAAGTCGTAGAAAAGCTGGCACTAGCAAGTGAAAGAGGAAGACCCGGGACATCAGAGGAGTGCTTCAGTTCGCCCTCGGTCGTATTGATCGCGTCCGACCCAAGCCCAATTTTTCCGAACGTCTTGGAGCAGGCACCCGCGGGTTTACGTCGTAACCGTGCTCGAGTTCCTGGCTTCTGAAATGCTCCAGTTGCGGACAACGGGCTGCCTATGAGACGAGGATCATCCCCCATCGTCTCCTCCGATTGGCCGTCCTCTGCCGGCAGTTGGTCTTTAACCTCTCCAGCATCAAAATATGAAGTCGTAGAAAAGCTGGCACTAGCAAGTGAAAGAGGAAGACCCGGGACATCAGAGGAGTGCTTCAGTTCGCCCTCGGTCGTATTTATCGCGTCCGACCCAAGCCCAATTTTTCCGAACGTCTTGGAGCAGGCACCCGCGGGTTTACGTCGTAACCGTGCTCGAGTTCCTGGCTTCTGAAATGCTCCAGTTACGAACAACGGCGCTGCCTATGAGCCGAGGATCATCCCCCATCGTCTCGTCCGATTGGCCGTTGTCTGCCGGCAGTTTGTCTTTAACCTCTCCAGCATTAAAATATGAAGTCGTAGAAAAGCTGGCACTAGCAAGTGAAAGAGGAAGACCCGGGACATCAGAGGAGTGCTTCAGTTTGCCCTCGGTCGTATTGATCGCGTCCGACCCAAGGCCAATGTTTCCGAACGTCTTGGAGCAGGCACCCGCGGGTTTACGTCGTAACCGTGCTCGAGTTCCTGGCTTCTGAAATGCTCCAGTTGGGAACATCGGCGCTGCCTATGAGCCGAGGATCATCCCCCATCGTCTCCTCCGATTGGCCGTTCTCTGGCGGTAGTTTCCCTTTAACCTCTCCAGCATCAAAATATCAAGTCGTAGAAAAGCTGGCACTAGCAACTGAAAGAGGTAGACCCGGGACATCAGAGGAGTGCTTCAGTTCGCCCTCGGTCGTATTGATCGCGTCCGACCCAAGGCCAATGTGTCCGAACGTCTTGGAGCAGGCACCTGCGGGTTTACGTCGTAACCGTGCTCGAGTTCCTGGCTTCTGAAATGCTCCAGTTGCGAACAACGGCGCTGCCTATGAGCCGAGGATCATCCCCCATCGTCTCCTCCGATTGGCCGTCCTCTGCCGGCAGTTCGTCTTTAACCTCTCCAGCATCAAAATATGAAGTCGTAGAAAAGCTGGCACTAGCAAGTGAAAGAGGAAGACCCGGGACATCGGAGGAGTGCTTCACTTCGCCCTCGGTCGTATTTATTGTGTCCAACCCAAGCCCAATTTTTCCGAACGTCTGGGAGCAGGCGCCCACGGGTTTACGTCGTAACCGTGCTCGAGTTCCTGGCGTCTGAAATGCTCCAGTTGCGAACAACGGCGCTGCCTATGAGCCGAGGATCATCCCCCATCGTCTCGTCCGATTGGCCGTTGTCTGCCGGCAGTTTGTCTTTAACCTCTCCAGCATTAAAATATGAAGTCGTAGAAAAGCTGGCACTAGCAAGTGAAAGAGGAAGACCCGGGACATCAGAGGAGTGCTTCAGTTTGCCCTCGGTCGTATTGATCGCGTCCGACCCAAGGCCAATGTTTCCGAACGTCTTGGAGCAGGCACCCGCGGGTTTACGTCGTAACCGTGCTCGAGTTCCTGGCTTCTGAAATGCTCCAGTTGGGAACATCGGCGCTGCCTATGAGCCGAGGATCATCCCCCATCGTCTCCTCCGATTGGCCGTTCTCTGGCGGTAGTTTCCCTTTAACCTCTCCAGCATCAAAATATCAAGTCGTAGAAAAGCTGGCACTAGCAACTGAAAGAGGTAGACCCGGGACATCAGAGGAGTGCTTCAGTTCGCCCTCGGTCGTATTGATCGCGTCCGACCCAAGGCCAATGTGTCCGAACGTCTTGGAGCAGGCACCTGCGGGTTTACGTCGTAACCGTGCTCGAGTTCCTGGCTTCTGAAATGCTCCAGTTGCGAACAACGGCGCTGCCTATGAGCCGAGGATCATCCCCCATCGTCTCCTCCGATTGGCCGTCCTCTGCCGGCAGTTTGTCTTTAACCTCTCCAGCATCAAAATATGAAGTCGTAGAAAAGCTGGCACTAGCAAGTGACAGCGGAAGACCCCGGACATCTGAGGAGTGCTTCAGTTCGCCCTCGGTCGTATTGATTGCGTCCGACCCAACGCCAATGTTTCCGAACGTCTTGGAGCAGGCACCCGCGGGTTTACGTCGTAACCGTGCTCGAGTTCCTGGCTTCTGAAATGCTCCAGTTTCGGACAACGGCGCTGCCTATGAGACGAGGATCATCCCCCATCGTCTCCTCCGATTGGCCGTCCTCTGCCGGCAGTTTGTCTTTAACCTCACCAGCATCAAAATATGAAGTCGTAGAAAAGCTGGCACTAGCAAGTGAAAGAGGAAGACCCGGGACATCAGAGGAGTGCTTCACTTCGCCCTCGGTCGTATTTATCGCGTCCAACCCAAGCCAAATTTTTCCGAACGTCTGGGAGCAGGCACCCGCTGGTTTACGTAGTAACCGTGCTCGAGTTCCTGGCTTCTGAAATGCTCCAGTTGCGGACAACGGCGCTGCCTATGAGACGAGGATCATCCCCCATCGTCTCCTCCGATTGGCCGTCCTCTGCCGGCAGTTGGTCTAACCTCTCCAGCATCATAATATGAAGTCGTAGAAAAGCTGGCACTAGCAAGTGAAAGAGGAAGACCCGGGACATCAGAGGAGTACTTCAGTTCGCCCTCGGTCGTATTGATTGCGTCCGACCCAAGGCCAATGTTTCCGAACGTCTTCGAGCAGGCACCAGCGGGTTTACGTCGTAACCGTGCTCGAGTTCCTGGCTTCTGAAATGCTCCAGTTTCGGACAACGGCGCTGCCTATGAGACGAGGATCATCAACCATCGTCTCCTCCGATTGGCCGTTCTCTGTCGGCAGTTTGTCTTTAACCTCACCAGCATCAAAATATGAAGTCGTAGAAAAGCTGGCACTAGGAAGTGAAAGAGGTAGACCTGGGACATCAGAGGAGTGCTTAAGTTGGCCCTCGGTCGTATTTATCGCGTCCGACCAAAGCCCAATTTTTCCGAACGTCTGGGAGCAGGTGCCCGCGGGTTTACGTCGTAACCGTGCTCGAGTTCCTGGCTTCTGAAATGCTCCAGTTGCGAACAACGGCGCTGCCTATGAGCCGAGGATCATCCCCCATCGTCTCGTCCGATTGGCCGTTCTCTGGCGGTAGTTTCCCTTTAACCTCTCCAGCATCAAAATATCAAGTCGTAGAAAAGCTGGCACTAGCAACTGAAAGAGGAAGACCCGGGACATCAGAGGAGTGTTTCAGTTCGCCCTCGGTCGTATTGATCGCGTCCGACCCAAGCCCAATGTTTCCAGACTTCTTGGAGCAGGCGCCCACGGGTTTACGTCGTAACCGTGCTCGAGTTCCTGGCGTCTGAAATGCTCCAGTTGCGAACAACGGCGCTGCCTATGAGCCGAGGCTCATCCCCCATCGTCTCCTCCGATTGGCCGTCCTCTGCCGGCAGTTCGTCTTTAACCTCTCCAGCATCAAAATATGAAGTCGTAGAAAAGCTGGCACTAGCAAGTGAAAGAGGAAGACCCGGGACATCGGAGGAGTGCTTCACTTCGCCCTCGGTCGTATTTATTGTGTCCAACCCAAGCCCAATTTTTCCGAACGTCTGGGAGCAGGCGCCCACGGGTTTACATCGTAACCGTGCTCGAGTTCCTGGCGTCTGAAATGCTCCAGTTGCGAACAACGGCGCTGCCTATGAGCCGAGGATCATCCCCCATCGTCTCGTCCGATTGGCCGTTGTCTGCCGGCAGTTTGTCTTTAACCTCTCCAGCATTAAAATATGAAGTCGTAGAAAAGCTGGCACTAGCAAGTGAAAGAGGAAGACCCGGGACATCAGAGGAGTGCTTCAGTTTGCCCTCGGTCGTATTGATCGCGTCCGACCCAAGGCCAATGTTTCCGAACGTCTTGGAGCAGGCACCCGCGGGTTTACGTCGTAACCGTGCTCGAGTTCCTGGCTTCTGAAATGCTCCAGTTGGGAACATCGGCGCTGCCTATGAGCCGAGGATCATCCCCCATCGTCTCCTCCGATTGGCCGTTCTCTGGCGGTAGTTTCCCTTTAACCTCTCCAGCATCAAAATATCAAGTCGTAGAAAAGCTGGCACTAGCAACTGAAAGAGGTAGACCCGGGACATCAGAGGAGTGCTTCAGTTCGCCCTCGGTCGTATTGATCGCGTCCGACCCAAGGCCAATGTGTCCGAACGTCTTGGAGCAGGCACCTGCGGGTTTACGTCGTAACCGTGCTCGAGTTCCTGGCTTCTGAAATGCTCCAGTTGCGAACAACGGCGCTGCCTATGAGCCGAGGATCATCCCCCATCGTCTCCTCCGATTGGCCGTCCTCTGCCGGCAGTTTGTCTTTAACCTCTCCAGCATCAAAATATGAAGTCGTAGAAAAGCTGGCACTAGCAAGTGACAGCGGAAGACCCCGGACATCTGAGGAGTGCTTCAGTTCGCCCTCGGTCGTATTGATTGCGTCCGACCCAACGCCAATGTTTCCGAACGTCTTGGAGCAGGCACCCGCGGGTTTACGTCGTAACCGTGCTCGAGTTCCTGGCTTCTGAAATGCTCCAGTTTCGGACAACGGGCTGCCTATGAGACGAGGATCATCCCCCATCGTCTCCTCCGATTGGCCGTCCTCTGCCGGCAGTTTGTCTTTAACCTCACCAGCATCAAAATATGAAGTCGTAGAAAAGCTGGCACTAGCAAGTGAAAGAGGAAGACCCGGGACATCAGAGGAGTGCTTCACTTCGCCCTCGGTCGTATTTATCGCGTCCAACCCAAGCCAAATTTTTCCGAACGTCTGGGAGCAGGCACCCGCTGGTTTACGTAGTAACCGTGCTCGAGTTCCTGGCTTCTGAAATGCTCCAGTTGCGGACAACGGCGCTGCCTATGAGACGAGGATCATCCCCCATCGTCTCCTCCGATTGGCCGTCCTCTGCCGGCAGTTGGTCTAACCTCTCCAGCATCATAATATGAAGTCGTAGAAAAGCTGGCACTAGCAAGTGAAAGAGGAAGACCCGGGACATCAGAGGAGTGCTTCAGTTTGCCCTCAGTCGTATTGATCGCGTCCGACCCAAGGCCAACGTGTCCGAACGTCTTGGAGCAGGCACCTGCGTGTTTACGTCGTAACCGTGCTCGAGTTCCTGGCTTCTGAAATGCTCCAGTTGCGAACATCGGCGCTGCCTATGAGCCGAGGATCATCCCCCATCGTCTCCTCCGATTGGCCGTTCTCTGGCGGTAGTTTCCCTTTAACCTCTCCAGCATCAAAATATCAAGTCGTAGAAAAGCTGGCACTAGCAACTGAAAGAGGAAGACCCGGGACATCAGAGGAGTGTTTCAGTTCGCCCTCGGTCGTATTGATCGCGTCCGACCCAAGCCCAATGTTTCCAGACTTCTTGGAGCAGGCGCCCACGGGTTTACGTCGTAACCGTGCTCGAGTTCCTGGCGTCTGAAATGCTCCAGTTGCGAACAACGGCGCTGCCTATGAGCCGAGGATCATCCCCCATCGTCTCCTCCGATTGGCCGTCCTCTGCCGGCAGTTCGTCTTTAACCTCTCCAGCATCAAAATATGAAGTCGTAGAAAAGCTGGCACTAGCAAGTGAAAGAGGAAGACCCGGGACATCAGAGGAGTGCTTCACTTCGCCCTCGGTCGTATTTATCGCGTCCAACCCAAGCCCAATTTTTCCGAACGTCTGGGAGCAGGCACCCGCTGGTTTACGTAGTAACCGTGCTCGAGTTCCTGGCTTCTTATATGCTCCAGTTGCGGACAACGGCGCTGCCTATGAGCCGAGGATCATCCCCCATCGTCTCCTCCGATTGGCCGTTCTCTGCCGGCAGTTTGTCTTTAACCTCACCAGCATCAAACTATGAAGCCGTAGAAAATCTGGCACTAGCAAGTGAAAGAGGAAGACCCGGGACATCAGAGGAGTGCTTCAGTTCGCCCTCGGTCGTATTGATCGCGTCCGACCCAAGGCCAATGTGTCCGAACGTCTTGGAGCAGGCACCTGCGGGTTTACGTCGTAACTGTGCTCGAGTTCCTGGCTTCTGAAATGCTCCAGTTGCGAACAACGGCGCTGCCTATGAGCCGAGGATCATCCCCCATCGTCTCCTCCGATTGGCCGTCCTCTGCCGGCAGTTTGTCTTTAACCTCTCCAGCATCAAAATATGAAGTCGTAGAAAAGCTGGCACTAGCAAGTGAAAGAGGAAGACCCGGGACATCAGAGGAGTACTTCAGTTCGCCCTCGGTCGTATTGATTGCGTCCGACCCAAGGCCAATGTTTCCGAACGTCTTCGAGCAGGCACCAGCGGGTTTACGTCGTAACCGTGCTCGAGTTCCTGGCTTCTGAAATGCTCCAGTTTCGGACAACGGCGCTGCCTATGAGACGAGGATCATCAACCATCGTCTCCTCCGATTGGCCGTTCTCTGTCGGCAGTTTGTCTTTAACCTCACCAGCATCAAAATATGAAGTCGTAGAAAAGCTGGCACTAGGAAGTGAAAGAGGTAGACCTGGGACATCAGAGGAGTGCTTAAGTTGGCCCTCGGTCGTATTTATCGCGTCCGACCAAAGCCCAATTTTTCCGAACGTCTGGGAGCAGGTGCCCGCGGGTTTACGTCGTAACCGTGCTCGAGTTCCTGGCTTCTGAAATGCTCCAGTTGCGAACAACGGCGCTGCCTATGAGCCGAGGATCATCCCCCATCGTCTCGTCCCATTGGCCGTTCTCTGGCGGTAGTTTCCCTTTAACCTCTCCAGCATCAAAATATCAAGTCGTAGAAAAGCTGGCACTAGCAACTGAAAGAGGAAGACCCGGGACATCAGAGGAGTGTTTCAGTTCGCCCTCGGTCGTATTGGTCGCGTCCGACCCAAGCCCAATGTTTCCAGACTTCTTGGAGCAGGCGCCCACGGGTTTACGTCGTAACCGTGCTCGAGTTCCTGGCGTCTGAAATGCTCCAGTTGCGAACAACGGCGCTGCCTATGAGCCGAGGCTCATCCCCCATCGTCTCCTCCGATTGGCCGTCCTCTGCCGGCAGTTCGTCTTTAACCTCTCCAGCATCAAAATATGAAGTCGTAGAAAAGCTGGCACTAGCAAGTGAAAGAGGAAGACCCGGGACATCAGAGGAGTGCTTCACTTCGCCCTCGGTCGTATTTATTGTGTCCAACCCAAGCCCAATTTTTCCGAACGTCTGGGAGCAGGCGCCCACGGGTTTACGTCGTAACCGTGCTCGAGTTCCTGGCGTCTGAAATGCTCCAGTTGCGAACAACGGCGCTGCCTATGAGACGAGGATCATCCCCCATCGTCTCCTCCGATTGGCCGTTGTCTGCCGGCAGTTTGTCTTTAACCTCTCCAGCATTAAAATATGAAGTCGTAGAAAAGCTGGCACTAGCAAGTGAAAGAGGAAGACCCGGGACATCAGAGGAGTGCTTCAGTTTCCCCTCGGTCGTATTGATTGCGTCCGACCGAAGGCCAATGTTTCCGAACGTCTTGGAGCAGGCACCCGCGGGTTTGCGTCGTAACCGTGCTCGAGTTCCTGGCTTCTGAAATGCTCCAGTTGGGAACATCGGCGCTGCCTATGAGCCGAGGATCATCCCCCATCGTCTCCTCCGATTGGCCGTTCTCTGGCGGTAGTTTCCCTTTAACCTCTCCAGCATCAAAATATCAAGTCGTAGAAAAGCTGGCACTAGCAACTGAAAGAGGTAGACCCGGGACATCAGAGGAGCGCTTAAGTTGGCCCTCGGTCGTATTTATCGCGTCCGACCAAAGCCCAATTTTTCCGAACGTCTTGGAGCAGGCACCCGCGGCTTACGTCGTAACCGTGCTCGAGTTCTTGGCTTCTGAAATGCTCCAGTTGCGAACAACGGCGCTGTCTATGAGACGAGGATCATCCCCCATCATCTCCGCCGATTGGCCGTTCTCTGCCGGCAGTTTGTCTTTAACCTCTCCAGCATCATAATATGAAACCGTAGAAAATCTGGCACTAGCAAGTGAAAGAGGAAGACCCGGGACATCAGAGGAGTGCTTCAGTTCGCCCTCAGTCGTATTTATCGCGTCCGACGCAAGGCCAATGTTTCCGAACGTCTTGGAGCAGGCACCCGCGGGTTTACGTCGTAACCGTGCTCGAGTTCCTGGCTTCTGAAATGCTCCAGTTGCGGACAACGGCGCTGCCTATGAGACGAGGATCATCCCCCATCGTCTCCTCCGATTGGCCGTCCTCTGCCGGCAGTTTGTCTTTAACCTCTCCAGCATCATAATATGAAGTCGTAGAAAATCTGGCACTAGCAAGTGAAAGAGGAAGACCCGGGACATCAGAGGAGTGCTTCAGTTCGCCCTCGGTCGTATTGATCGCGTCCGACCCAAGGCCAATGTGTCCGAACGTCTTGGAGCAGGCACCTGCGGGTTTACGTCGTAACCGTGCTCGAGTTCCTGGCTTCTGAAATGCTCCAGTTGCGAACATCGGCGCTGCCTATGAGCCGAGGATCATCCCCCATCGTCTCCTCCGATTGGCCGTTCTCTGGCGGTAGTTTCCCTTTAACCTCTCCAGCATCAAAATATCAAGTCGTAGAAAAGCTGGCACTAGCAACTGAAAGAGGAAGACCCGGGACATCAGAGGAGTGTTTCAGTTCGCCCTCGGTCGTATTGATCGCGTCCGACCCAAGCCCAATGTTTCCAGACTTCTTGGAGCAGGCGCCCACGGGTTTACGTCGTAACCGTGCTCGAGTTCCTGGCGTCTGAAATGCTCCAGTTGCGAACAACGGCGCTGCCTATGAGCCGAGGATCATCCCCCATCGTCTCCTCCGATTGGCCGTCCTCTGCCGGCAGTTCGTCTTTAACCTCTCCAGCATCAAAATATGAAGTCGTAGAAAAGCTGGCACTAGCAAGTGAAAGAGGAAGACCCGGGACATCAGAGGAGTGCTTCACTTCGCCCTCGGTCGTATTTATTGTGTCCAACCCAAGCCCAATTTTTCCGAACGTCTGGGAGCAGGCACCCGCTGGTTTACGTAGTAACCGTGCTCGAGTTCCTGGCTTCTGAAATGCTCCAGTTGCGAACATCGGCGCTGCCTATGAGCCGAGGATCATCCCCCATCGTCTCCTCCGATTGGCCGTTCTCTGGCGGTAGTTTGTCTTTAACCTCTCGAGCAACAAAATATGAAGTCGTAGAAAAGCTGGCACTAGCAAGTGAAAGAGGAAGACCCGGGACATCTGAGGAGTGCTTCAGTTCGCCATCGGTCGTATTGATTGCGTCCGACCCAACGCCAATGTTTCCGAACGTCTTGGAGCAGGCACCCGCGGGTTTACGTCGTAACCATGCTCGAGTTCCTGGCTTCTGAAATGCTCCAGTTGCGGACAACGGCGCTGCCTATGAGCCGAGGATCATCCCCCATCGTCTCCTCCGATTGGCCGTTCTCTGGCGGTAGTTTGTCTTTAACCTCTCGAGCAACAAAATATGAAGTCGTAGAAAAGCTGGCACTAGCAAGTGAAAGAGGAAGACCCGGGACATCTGAGGAGTGCTTCAGTTCGCCATCGGTCGTATTGATTGCGTCCGACCCAACGCCAATGTTTCCGAACGTCTTGGAGCAGGCACCCGCGGGTTTACGTCGTAACCGTGCTCGAGTTCCTGGCTTCTGAAATGCTCCAGTTGCGGACAACGGCGCTGCCTATGAGACGAGGATCATCCCCCATCGTCTCCTCCGATTGGCCGTCCTCTGCCGGCAGTTTGTCTTTAACCTCTCCAGCATCATAATATGAAGTCGTAGAAAAGCTGGCACTAGCAAGTGAAAGAGGAAGACCCGGGACATCAGAGGAGTGCTTCAGTTCGCCCTCGGTCGTATTGATCGCGTCCGACCCAAGGCCAATGTTTCCGAACGTCTTGGAGCAGGCACCTGCGGGTTTACGTCGTAACCGTGCTCGAGTTCCTGGCTTCTGAAATGCTCCAGTTGCGAACATCGGCGCTGCCTATGAGCCGAGGATCATCCCCCATCGTCTCCTCCGATTGGCCGTTCTCTGGCGGTAGTTTCCCTTTAACCTCTCCAGCATCAAAATATCAAGTCGTAGAAAAGCTGGCACTAGCAACTGAAAGAGGAAGACCCGGGACATCAGAGGAGTGTTTCAGTTCGCCCTCGGTCGTATTGATCGCGTCCGACCCAAGCCCAATGTTTCCAGACTTCTTGGAGCAGGCGCCCACGGGTTTACGTCGTAACCGTGCTCGAGTTCCTGGCGTCTGAAATGCTCCAGTTGCGAACAACGGCGCTGCCTATGAGCCGAGGATCATCCCCCATCGTCTCCTCCGATTGGCCGTCCTCTGCCGGCAGTTCGTCTTTAACCTCTCCAGCATCAAAATATGAAGTCGTAGAAAAGCTGGCACTAGCAAGTGAAAGAGGAAGACCCGGGACATCAGAGGAGTGCTTCACTTCGCCCTCGGTCGTATTTATCGCGTCCAACCCAAGCCCAATTTTTCCGAACGTCTGGGAGGAGGCACCCGCTGGTTTACGTAGTAACCGTGCTCGAGTTCCTGGCTTCTTATATGCTCCAGTTGCGGACAACGGCGCTGCCTATGAGACGAGGATCATCCCCCATCGTCTCCTCCGATTGGCCGTTCTCTGCCGGCAGTTTGTCTTTAACCTCACCAGCATCAAAATATGAAGTCGTAGAAAAGCTGGCACTAGCAAGTGAAAGAGGAAGACCCGGGACATCAGAGGAGTGCTTCAGTTCGCCCTCGGTCGTATTGATCGCGTCCGACCCAAGGCCAATGTGTCCGAACGTCTTGGAGCAGGCACCTGCGGGTTTACGTCGTAACCGTGCTCGAGTTCCTGGCTTCTGAAATGCTCCAGTTGCGAACAACGGCGCTGCCTATGAGCCGAGGATCATCCCCCATCATCTCCGCCGATTGGCCGTCCTCTGCCGGCAGTTTGTCTTTAACCTCTCCAGCAAGAAAATATGAAGTCGTAGAAAAGCTGGCACTAGCAAGTGAAAGAGGAAGACCCGGGACATCAGAGGAGTGCTTCAGTTCGCCCTCGGTCGTATTGATCGCGTCCGACCCAAGGCCAATGTGTCCGAACGTCTTGGAGCAGGCACCTGCGGGTTTACGTCGTAACCGTGCTCGAGTTCCTGGCTTCTGAAATGCTCCAGTTGCGAACAACGGCGCTGCCTATGAGCCGAGGATCATCCCCCATCGTCTCCTCCGATTGGCCGTCCTCTGCCGGCAGTTTGTCTTTAACCTCTCCAGCAAGAAAATATGAAGTCGTAGAAAAGCTGGCACTAGCAAGTGAAAGAGGAAGACCCGGGACATCTGAGGAGTGCTTCAATTCGCCATCGGTCGTATTGATTGCGTCCGACCCAACGCCAATGTTTCCGAACGTCTTGGAGCAGGCACCCGCGGGTTTACGTCGTAACCGTGCTCGAGTTCCTGGCTTCTGAAATGCTCCAGTTTCTTACAACGGCGCTGCCTATGAGACGAGGATCATCCCCCATCGTCTCCTCCGATTGGCCGCCCTCTGCCGGCAGTTTGTCTTTAACCTCTCCAGCATCAAAATATGAAGTCGTACAAAAGCTGGCACTAGCAAGTGAAAGAGGAAGACCCGGGACATCAGAGGAGTGCTTCAGTTCGCCCTCGGTCGTATTGATCGCGTCCGACCCAAGGCCAATGTGTCCGAACGTCTTCGAGCAGGCACCTGCGGGTTTACGTCGTAACCGTGCTCGAGTTCCTGGCTTCTGAAATGCTCCAGTTGCGAACATCGGCGCTGCCTATGAGCCGAGGATCATCCCCCATCGTCTCCTCCGATTGGCCGTTCTCTGGCGGTAGTTTCCCTTTAACCTCTCCAGCATCAAAATATCAAGTCGTAGAAAAGCTGGCACTAGCAACTGAAAGAGGAAGACCCGGGACATCAGAGGAGTGTTTCAGTTCGCCCTCGGTCGTATTGATCGCGTCCGACCCAAGCCCAATGTTTCCAGACTTCTTGGAGCAGGCGCCCACGGGTTTACGTCGTAACCGTGCTCGAGTTCCTGGCGTCTGAAATGCTCCAGTTGCGAACAACGGCGCTGCCTATGAGCCGAGGATCATCCCCCATCGTCTCCTCCGATTGGCCGTCCTCTGCCGGCAGTTCGTCTTTAACCTCTCCAGCATCAAAATATGAAGTCGTAGAAAAGCTGGCACTAGCAAGTGAAAGAGGAAGACCCGGGACATCAGAGGAGTGCTTCACTTCGCCCTCGGTCGTATTTATCGCGTCCAACCCAAGCCCAATTTTTCCGAACGTCTGGGAGGAGGCACCCGCTGGTTTACGTAGTAACCGTGCTCGAGTTCCTGGCTTCTGAAATGCTCCAGTTGCGGACAACGGCGCTGTCTATGAGACGAGGATCATCCCCCATCATCTCCGCCGATTGGCCGTTCTCTGCCGGCAGTTTGTCTGTAACCTCACCAGCATCAAAGTATGAAGCCGTAGAAAATCTGGCACTAGCAAGTGAAAGAGGAAGACCCGGGACATCAGAGGAGTGCTTCAGTTCGCCCTCGGTCGTATTGATTGCGTCCGACCCAAGGCCAATGTTTCCGAACGTCTTGGAGCAGGCACCAGCGGGTTTACGTCGTAACCGTGCTCGAGTTCCTGGCTTCTGAAATGCTCCAGTTTCGGACAACGGCGCTGCCTATGAGACGAGGATCATCAACCATCGTCTCCTCCGATTGGCCGTTCTCTGTCGGCAGTTTGTCTTTAACCTCACCAGCATCAAAATATGAAGTCGTAGAAAAGCTGGCACTAGGAAGTGAAAGAGGTAGACCTGGGACATCAGAGGAGTGCTTAAGTTGGCCCTCGGTCGTATTTATCGCGTCCGACCAAAGCCCAATTTTTCCGAACGTCTGGGAGCAGGTGCCCGCGGGTTTACGTCGTAACCGTGCTCGAGTTCCTGGCTTCTGAAATGCTCCAGTTGCGAACAACGGCGCTGCCTATGAGCCGAGGATCATCCCCCATCGTCTCGTCCGATTGGCCGTTGTCTGCCGTCAGTTTGTCTGTAACCTCACCAGCATCAAAATATGAAGCCGTAGAAAAGCTGGCGCTAGCAAGTGAAAGAGGAAGACCCGGGACATCAGAGGAGTGCTTCAGTTTGCCCTCGGTCGTATTGATCGCGTCCGACCCAAGGCCAATGTGTCCGAACGTCTTGGAGCAGGCACCCGCGGGTTTACGTCGTAACCGTGCTCGAGTTCCTGGCTTCTGAAATGCTCCAGTTGCGGACAACGGGCTGCCTATGAGACGAGGATCATCCCCCATCGTCTCCTCCGATTGGCCGTTGTCTGCCGGCAGTTTGTCTTTAACCTCTCCAGCATTAAAATATGAAGTCGTAGAAGAGCTGGCACTAGCAAGTGAAAGAGGAAGACCCGGGACATCAGAGGAGTGCTTCAGTTTGCCCTCGGTCGTATTGATTGCGTCCGACGCAAGGCCAATGTTTCCGAACGTCTTGGAGCAGGCACCCGCGGGTTTACGTCGTAACCGTGCTCGAGTTCCTGGCTTCTGAAATGCTCCAGTTGCGGACAACGGCGCTGTCTATGAGACGAGGATCATCCCCCATCATCTCCGCCGCCGATTGGCCGTTCTCTGCCGGCAGTTTGTCTGTAACCTAACCAGCATCAAAGTGTGAAGCCGTAGAAAAGCTGGCACTAGCAAGTGAAAGAGGAAGACCCGGGGCATCAGAGGAGTGCTTCACTTCGCCCTCAGTCGTATTTATCGCGTCCGACGCAAGGCCAATGTTTCCGAACGTCTTGGAGCAGGCACCTGCGGGTTTACGTCGTAACCGTGCTCGAGTTCCTGGCTTCTGAAATGCTCCAGTTGCGGACAACGGCGCTGTCTATGAGACGAGGATCATCCCCCATCATCTCCGCCGCCGATTGGCCGTTCTCTGCCGGCAGTTTGTCTGTAACCTAGCCAGCATCAAAGTGTGAAGCCGTAGAAAAGCTGGCACTAGCAAGTGAAAGAGGAAGACCCGGGACATCAGAGGAGTGCTTCAGTTCGCCCTCGGTCGTATTGATCGCGTCCGACCCAAGGCCAATGTGTCCGAACGTCTTGGAGCAGGCACCCGCAAGTTTACGTCGTAACCGTGCTCGAGTTCCTGGCTTCTGAAATGCTCCAGTTGCGGACAACGGGCTGCCTATGAGACGAGGATCATCCCCCATCGTCTCCTCCGATTGGCCGTTCTCTGCCGGCAGTTTCCCTTTAACCTCTCCAGCATCAAAATATCAAGTCGTAGAAAAGCTGGCACTAGCAAGTGAAAGAGGAAGACCCTGAACATCAGAGGAGTGCTTCAGTTCGCCCTCGGTCGTATTGATCGCGTCCGACCCAAGGCCAATGTTTCTGAAACATCTTCGAGCAGGCACCCGTGGGTTTACGTCGTAACCCTGCTCGAGTTCCTGGCTTCTGAAATGCTCCAGTTGCGGACAACGGCGCTGCCTATGAGACGAGGATCATCCCCCATCGTCTCCTCCGATTGGCCGTTGTCTGCCGGCAGTTTGTCTTTAACCTCACCAGCATCAAAATATGAAGCCGTAGAAAAGCTGGCACTAGCAAGTGAAAGAGGAAGACCCGGGACATCAGAGGAGTGCTTCAGTTCGCCCTCGGTCGCATTGATCGCGTCCGACCCAAGGCCAATGTTTCTGAACGTCTTCGAGCAGGCACCCGTGGGTTGAAGTCGTAACCGTGCTCGAGTTCCTGGCTTCTGAAATGCTCCAGTTGCGGACAACGGCGCTGCCTATGAGACGAGGATCATCCCCCATCGTCTCCTCCGATTGGTCGTTGTCTGCCGGCAGTTTCCCTTTAACCTCTCCAGCATCAAAATATGAAGCCGTAGAAAAGCTGGCACTAGCAAGTGAAAGAGGAAGACCCCGGACGTCAGAGTAGTGCTTCAGTTCGCCCCCGGTCCTGTTTACCGCGTCCGACCGAGCCCAATTTTTCGGAACGTCTGGGAGCAGGCGCCCTCGGGTTTACGACGTAACCGTGCTCGAGTTCCACGCTTCTGAAATGCTCCAGTTGCGGACAACGGCGCTACCTATGAGACAGGGATCATCCCCCATCGTCTCCTCCGATTGGCCGTTTTCTGCCGGCAGTTTCCCTTTAACCTCTCCAGCATCAAAATATCAAGTCGTAGAAAAGCTGGCACTAGCAAGTGAAAGAGGAAGACCCGGGACATCAGAGGAGTGGTTCAGTTGGGCCTCGGTCGTATTTATCGTGTCCGACCCCAAGCCCAATTTTTCCGAACGCCTGGGAGCAGGATCCCGCGGGTTTACGTCGTAACCGTGCTCGAGTTCCTGGCTTCTGAAATGCTCCAGTTGCGAACAACCGCGCTGCCAATGAGACGAGGATCATCCCCCATCGTCTCCTCCGGTTGGCCGTTCTCTGCCGACAGTTTGTCTTTGGGCCGGTTTCACCAACGTTTGTCAAACTGCTGGCTAAACGGAGATCAACAAACAGGCAGTTAAACGTTGAACCGCCGTCAGAGTTAACCGCGTTTCACGAGGAGCGTAGCGCGCTAACGCACTACTCGTCACTTGATCCAAGTTCCCCAGACTAGGGAAAAAATGAGCCGCGACGCCACTGGTCGGAGTTGCACACGTTGTACAAATAACCAACATGGCGGTCTGGTGGCGGCTGTTGTGTTTTTGTGGAGGACAGTGATTGTGATCATCGTCGAAAACATCTCTAATGCCTTGTCACGTCAATACATGAACAACTTCTTTTGAGATGAACTCGTCAGCAGGGGACTGGGAGATTTTTATCGACGTACGAAGGGTACAACACAACATCGTGCAACTTTCTTTGCTGGTTTCGTGGATTTGCTCGCGGCGTATTGGAGTGCCAATGAATTGTGGAAGAACGGTGAGTCGTGTGCATTGTGTTGTGTTTCGAAACAGGAGACTTTGTTGAGCTCTCACGGACTAGATTATGAAAGAGTGCATGTACGTGGTTCTTCTGTCCTACGCGCATGAACCATTTTTTGCGAGGCATCGAGACACTAGTAAATTGTGATATCACATATGTGTTTGTGCTTCGTATCTAACTGTTGTACATGCAGCGTGGGTCATCCCGATGAATGTTACGAAATAAGTCGCTTTAGCACCGTCACAACTTATGCAGAATTGACTCTTCTTCACGGATACCTCATGTTCCGCTAAGCAGACGATGACGACAGTGTGCATGCGCAGACGAGCTCATGTCGCAGTAACTCTTTGTAACGCAATGATTTCGGAAATTAAACGTGAATATCCCTGGCATTACCGTGCGTTTACACGCATAAATACACACGCATAGTATAAATATATGTCCTATAGCCAAGAGTTTTCTCTAATCCAATTCCAATCCGAATCCAATTTTAAGCCAAAATCCACTGCTAAGCCAACACAAGACAAATCCAAAGCCATCTGATTGGCCGCCATTAGCTCCGCCCACTTCACGTTGATTGGCCCATGCTAAGCCTACTCATCTTTGATTGGCTGACCGTAGCTCCGCTCCTTTATCCTAATTATTTGGCTTGGCTCCGCCCAGTTCACGCTAAATGGCCCGTGCTAAGCCTACTGATCATTGATTGGTTGACTGTAGCTCCGCCCCTTTATGCTAATTACTCGGCTCTGCCCACTTCACGCTGGTTGGTGCATGCGTATCGCTGAGCACAGCTCCGCCCCTTTATGCTAATTAACTGGCTCCGCTGATTGGTCCATTTGAAGCCTACTGATCGCTCTCCATATTTTCCGGACTTTCTAAGCCCTCTGATTGGCCGTCCCCAATTTAAGCCTACCGATTGGCCCGTTCTAAGCCCACTGATTGGCTGACGAAGCTCGCTGAACATAGCCTTCGTTAGCGCCCGCCAGATGGCGCGCTCGGCAGCGACCCTGCTGCGGCTTTATCTCAGCCAGACAGGGAAAAAAATACCTTTCAACGTTTATTGAGTACATGTTTGAGAAAAAGCGTGGCGGTCTTGGAGAGATTGATTCCTTTGATGCTGGGCGTGGTTCCGCGGAAGTGACAGATCATGTAGACGTCTCCGGGATAGCGGCTGAGAAAAATGTCGTCCTCCGTGAGCTGGCACTTCCGCGTGCACCAGATATCTTCGTAGCTGTCCCTCACGTCCAGCGAGTGAAGGCACGTACGCAGCGATCCAGTAGCGTTCCTATTCAGGTTAATACCGGACCGCATAGGTACCACGTGCCACTCTCTGATGGCCAAGATGTCGCCAGGGCATTCGTGCGCGTACGTGTGCTTATTCTTCTCCAGCTTGATGCTCGCAGTACAGTTGCCGGCGTCGAGCTCCAGCGCGCACGAGACGAGCGAGAAGAGAACGAGGTACCACATCCTTCCAGTGACGCAGTCCAAATGACGTTACTCCTTCTCATCCACTGCATTAGCTGTGCGGCGGGGGAAAGAACGCCAGGTGAAATCTCGCTATCTACGTCATCCACTCGAGCATACCATATTCGCAGCTTCCGTACAGGTAGGAGTCCACGTCATTGTAGAGGTATCGTTTGTCGTCGTACGCCATCATACTTCTTTTCACATTTCTGATGGTGTACATGCACTGTTTCTTTCCCACTATTGACACCTGTTCGTGCGATACATAAGCGTGCTTGAATAGGGTATCGCGGTACGTATCATGGAGGAGGTGTTTGCGCACAATGTTCTTTTTAACCCCTTTAGCTCTTGCTATTTGTTTTCCTCCGGCTAATTTGATGGAATACATTTTGGCTTTCAAGCATATTACTTCCTCAATGGGTATGCTACCCGTTTCACTTTTGAACGCGCCTAGCGCCTACCGCGATTCCTCTCGCTGTACAGTGGATGATTACTATCAAAGGAAGACAAGTCTAAATGGTCGTCGGCGATCGCACGTAACTGATCTTCGTAGTCTTTACAGAATAGGCCGAGGATCAGAGAATCCGTGTCAAAGTAGCAGGTAATCACCGGACAAGTGAGCTTACTCAACAGGGTTTCATAGTAGAACGAGTACATGGTTAACTTACTCAGTTCTAAAATCGTGAAGCCAATCTGCAGGGGGAAATCGCATCGCACTTTTCTTTTGCGCATTTCGTACATGACGCAATCGGGGGACGAAATTTCCATTCGTACACATTCCGCCCGACTCCTGAGGCGACTCGCCGTCTCCTCATCGAAGGCTACTCGAATGTCCCGCATATTAAATTTATTTAGCAACGTACGCCCGAAGACCGCATTATTGGAGATTTTATAGAACTTTTCTCGAACGTCGTGCTCGAGGCGACGCGTCTGGCAACATTGTCCTCGATGTAGGGACGCAGGAATGGTGCCTGACGAAATTTTAGAATTCGGTGAATTTTCGTCACCCTCCGTCTACAATAGAGCGCGAGCAGCGCGTAATGAACAACGTACTCGACCTTGTCCTTGCACGTGAGCAGCAGCTTTTTGCTGTTCGCCAGCTGATACATTAACTCTTCGAGGAGCCCTCGCTGGAAGGTAAGAGCCATTCCTTCGGAACAACCACCTTCTCGGGAGCCAGGGGGAAGTACCGCGTCAGCGCGCGGCTAAATTTCGAATACTCCAAATCGCACACGTACACATATTCCACGTCCGAATCTGTGGGATGACGCATAAAATCCACGGAGCTAAAATCCTCGACCCATTCGAAATCGCCGACGGGGAGGTGCTTTATCATACTGAATCCGTAAAGATTGTTGCAATCTATGTACGATATGGGGGGGGGGGGGGGGTACACCTCCTTTTTATCGGGATCATAGCCACTGCACAGCGGGTTGTTAGCCCGTAAATGACGCCTGCTCGCCTGACAGAGCCCGCCTCTAACACCCGATTCGATGGTCCGGTACATGTCCTCGTCGATGATCAGCTCCAATTTTGCCCGCGTGTAATTTAGAGCGCATTGCCACGAATAGGATGCGAGAGAAACGCGATGAAGCAATTCCAAACCGCGTGCGTCGTAGCACAGGCGTCGGAAGTGCTGCATTACGTCAGCATGTAACAGGGCATCCGTTTTCAGGTACAATGCATTATAAGCCCTCAGATTCGAGCATCCAAAACGTTTAAATACGTGCAGCGCGTACTGATAGTCTTCGTCGCTTATATCCTGCCCCGTCAGATCGTTTCGGAAGGCGGATTTTGCCGGCAGAGCCAATTCGTTGTAGACCGCAAACGAGCTAATGTGGCTGTACGGGAATACACCTTTACGAAGCAAAATTTTGTAGTCGTCTCCAAATACCTGCTTCAGGCATTGGAACGCCTCTGCGCCCCCCATGGGTTTGACGGTTTCCACGAGCTCTCCCAGCGGCGAATTTAGGTACTGCATGGTATCTCTGAATAGGAAGGTGCCAATTTCGAACGATCGGATTTTTTCCATGGAACTGGCCACGATGAAGGGAGCTCGCTTCCACCCGAGAAGGTGAAATTCCCGCAGTACACTCTGAATCCGGTCCCCCTTATCGTCCCCCTTAACGGCCTGTAACCTGTGTTCCAGGGGTTACATTGACATTTCCCCCTTAAAACCATGGGTTATTTCGTCTAGAACCCATTCCAAGGGTTACATGAGCCCGCTGTAACGCTTCGGCACCGTGCTACAAGGGTTACAGTGACGTGTCATCGATGTCACCCTACAAATATCACCCTTACGTAATTCCGGTCACCCATACTCTCAACCGTAACCCTTATTACGAGGACAAGAACGAATTTGCTACAAGTTTCGCGTCTTCTGTGCCTGCGCTTAAACATTCAAACTGAACGGACGCGGACGCTCGGAGCTTCGAGTCGAGGGTTGGATCAAGTTGTCTCTGCGACCTTTGAACTCTTCCGTCTTGTTGTTGTTCCGAGGACATTCGCGGCAACCTTTGCGGTCGGTGCAAGCAAAATGAGTGCGATTCCGCTGAGTTTATGAGGAAGATTGAGGATCATGCCGGCGACCGCACTGGATGGTGTGTGTTCTGCGGCCATTCACCTTCAACACAGGGGCGTCTTGAATCAATTGGTGAGTGTCTTCCGCAGTTATTAAAGCCATGAATTGTGCTGTCGCAAAACAAACAAGGGGCGGTGCATTTTGTAGACGTGCCTCGCGTTGAGGAGATGGCTGTGGCCACCATTCGCGACGAAACAGTGAGTTGTAGCAACGGTGTGTATCTCTTCTCTTTTTACATTTGTCCCTCTCTTTCTTTTAATGTGTGACTGGCTTTTGAGAGCGAGTGTAGCTGTCTGACGCAAGCTAAGGCTTGTTCATGCATGTGTCTTTTCAAGATGCAGAAACAGTGATGACCTGGGTACACCAGGATTGAATTTCACGGCGCAGTCAGCCTCTGTGTACAACTGTTCGACTATTCTAGAATGATTGGGAGTACAAGCTACGGTGCACCACCAGGATAACGCAAGCCGCAGAGTGAAGTCTCATGCAAAATCTTGCATGTACTTGTCAGCATTTCGTATATGGTTCCCGGGAGCAGATTTGTTGTCAGTAATTCAGATCCGTCGTGTTGTCAGTACTCACATCCGCATCAACAGACAGCTGGCTTAACGAAGCAAACTAATGTTTCCCGAATCTGATTTTGTAATTTGTCATTTAGCCATAATAAATCTATGTGTTCCATACTCGGATTTCATGTACAAGTGTGCATGCGTTTATTTTATCACAAACACAATTTTATTTTCATGCCTGTACACTGCCACTTCTCTAGAAGTACATGAGCTGGGGCCACACGGCGATGCACGCAGCGAGCGGGCTTCACCACAAGCTACACTGATGTGAGGGGAAGAGCGCTGCAGAGGACTGGTAACCCATAAAGCGGGGTTCAGCGCCTACGGGAAGGGTTACGATTCGTAACCCATAAGGCTAAGAAACTGCGGCCTTGAGTGTCACCCTTATGTGCAGGCCACGCCTACATAACCCGTACAAAAGGGTTAGACCATAACCCCTGATGTAAGGGTTAAAAAATGATCAATTTTTAACCCTTACTATGGGTGACCAGATTTAGAGTGTAGTCCGGCCAAATCGTAGGCCAGATTGTGCACCATGATTGGCAGTTTTTCCCACGTCGTGCACGCCACGTTACAGGGGTTGCACAACGTCGCGATGTAATTTGTCTCGCCGGCAGTACAACGCTTGGAATGGTCGTGGTGCCGGACACGGGGTAGATCTTGCGCGAACTCGCGCCCGCAGTACGCACAGTGGGTAGCAGCTCTGTGCCGTGCTCGTTGCTCATCATTCAGCACCATTTCCACGGGGCAGGCGTTCAGGGCGATCATCTCGTCCCGCATTTCCATCAAAGCTCTGACGCACTGCCTCGCGGAATCTTCACTGTGGTGCGTCCTGATGCGCATCACCTTCAAGTCGTGGGTGCGCACGAGCACGGCACAGAAGCTAGAGGTGACGTGACGCTGCATGCCAACACCACTGGGCGCGAGTACGCTCTCCGTGTCCAACGCGACGACGTAGTTGTACTGCTGCTTGTACTGTATTTTAGTAAATTCTACAAAGTTTTTGCACGGTTTGCAAAATTCCAATATGATTTCGTTTACGTCCGCGCACAGGCGATGATGTTTCGTCATGGTCTCTTCCTTCAGGAAAGAGCGCGTGCAACGCTCGCAGACGAAACGCTTGTCTTTCCTAATCAGTAACCGCTCGAGGGACTTGATTCCAAAAAAATGCTGGTCTATAGCCAATAAATGAATTTTCTTTTCATACTAGAGTTTTGGGGGTCGCGACACGTGCACTCCCTGATTGACGTACTCGTATACGTACACGGATATCATGTTTTTGTCTTCGAATTTGTCCAGGTCAGAGTAGGAAACGGGGAAGCGACTAGGCCACCAGTACTCGACTGCGTAATTTTCATATTTTTTTGACCATGTATTCCAACTCTGGATGCAGGAGGGCGAGCGTGTTGTATTTAAAACACTCATCCTCCTTACGTGCCGGTAAATGAATATTTGTTAGCACATTCCTGCGCTTAGCCAAATGACCGGGAAGCACCCCATTGCATCCGAATTTTTTCGTTTTCACCGCGGAAATACATATTTGAACGTTTTGAACGTCGGTGGACACGAACCCGCTCCCTTCCCGCTGATAATTTTCTACGCGCCCAGTGGACTCCTGAATCACGTCCATTAGGGTATTCGCGATGGCTCCGTCACTGTGGACTTCGGGAGCAAACGCCATAAAGTGGGCAATGTGCGCGATTATCTCCCCTCGAGTTTCCCTCACCATTAAAACATCAGAACAAATGCAAAACCTAAAGGGTATTCTTTGCGCTCTCAATATAGCGAGCATATCGTGAAAGTGACTCATTAAATATTGTCGCAAATCCTCTACTCCCTGATCGTGAACAGATGCCAATAGCACGTACCTTTTAACGACACCTCTAAATGCACTGTCAGGGAGGAGAGTTTCCCTCACCATTAAAACATCAGAACAAATGCAAAACCTAAAGGGTATTCTTTGCGCTCTCAATATAGCGAGCATATCGTGAAAGTGACTCATTAAATATTGTCGCAAATCCTCTACTCTCTGATCGTGAACAGATGCCAATAGCACGTACCTTTTAACGACACCTCTAAATGCACTGTCAGTCTGGAAGAAGGGCAGGAAGGATGTATCCACGTCGTGGTGCGATCGCATCACGTGAGCAGACAGTGTAGGAGGTGCGCCGTCCCGAGAATCGTTGTCCGATTCATCCTCGATATTACGAGGGTCAAAAGAGCAGAATACACACCGAGGCACTGAAAATAAACGGATCCGTAAGAAATGTGCAACAAGTGAGGCGAATAACTTACTTTTGAAGCGAGTGAAAGCAGACTGTTCCCCCCTGAGGCGATCGCGCGGCTTATAAACCAGCAGCCATGCTGCATGTCAGAACAAGTTGGGGCCATCTGTTTTATATCAAAGCTTGCATACTTCCATGCTTTGGTGGTCGTAAATCATGTGTTCCGAGAACTGAGGTCACGGAGCTTCATCGGCCATGCTGCATGTCAGAACACGTTGGGGCCATCTGTTTTATATCAAAGCTCGGGTTCTCTCACGCTTTGGTAGTGGTAAATCATGTGTTCCGAGAAATGAGGTCAAGGGGCCTCCGCGGTCGCGATGCACGTGTCAACACCTTGGGGCCATGTGTTTTATATCAAACCTCGCGTATTCCCATGCTTTGGTGGTTGTAAATCATGTGTTCCGAGAAATGAGGTCACGGAGGAGAAATGAGGTCACGGAGCTTCATCGGCCATCCCAACACGTTGGGGCCATCTGTTTTATATCAAAGCCCGCGTACTGTCATGCTTTGGAGGTCGTAAATCACGTTTGTCAAGAAATGAGGTCATGGAGCCTCGGCCGCGGTGCTGCATGTCTCAACAAGTTGGGTCATCTGTTTTATATCAGCAAGCTTTCTGTAACCAAAAACAAAGGGTTCGCTTATGCACTTTGGTTTCCAAGAAGTTCCAAATGTCCTTCGCAGCTAACATGCGCGCTCGCCGTATATCACGGGCTGTTCCTATGTTATTGTGTAAACAGAATCACACCACCCTTGCGCTCCTCCAGGGGTGCTTTATATAAAAGTTGCGATATATACAACACATTTGAGGTCTGTGAAGCTACTTCCATCGGTCGACTCCTGGTGAAGCGCAAACGAGAAAGGTATATTTCACTATTGTCTTCAAGATGAGGAAAGTTAGGTAATAGTTGTCCTCATTTTCAGTTCATTTGGCGTGTGTAGAAACTTTCAATGAGAAGTAAGCGAGATATGTCATCTATTTTCGAGAAGCTGGATAAACTAAAGAAACCTGGAGATGGGGACATTCAGAAAATGAGCATTGTTCCGAAGAACGAAAAGCTCGACGTGTTGGACTTACACAAAGTGGACACTATGTACGGGGAGGTCGTATACGTGGAACTCCTGATGGACAACGATAAACGCGTAACGGTGTACCTACCCAGCCGTTTTAAGCGACTCACAGATGAAGATTTGCAAGGAATGCGAGAATTACCAGATCTGAAACTAGAGAAGAAGGAGAGATTCAGGGACGGTAAAAGACTCGCATCGCCCGACATCGTCTTTACTCACGCGAAGAAGAAGTGACCGCGAGACCAGCGAAAGTGCGCGTCCCATATGTAATCAGCAGTAAAATAAAAATACATGTGTTAAGGAAGACGACAGGATCGCAGGGACACGGGAGCTCGTGAGCTTCCGCCCTCGATTTTCTCTTCCGCCATTACTGTCATTAAAAGCTTTGCCACCGATCCTTACGGACGTCTCCTGCTTCCTTATACACTGGTGCCGAAACCCGGGACCCGCTGGGTCAGCTTACGACTAGGAAGCATTGAGGAGGCTATAAGGACGCACCGACTCTCATCGCTGGTAAGGAAACGGAGGATCTTGATCGCATAAGGAAATTTCGAAGTCAGGCCAGGTCGTCGATAACCCGAACGGTGAACGATCTGAAGACTTTTTTGACTACGACCCCTCTTCCCAGAGAGCAACTGAAGCAAACCTTGACGGTTTTGGAAACGAAGTGGGCTACCTTGAAAGAAAAGGACCGAGAGGTTCAGGGTCTCATATCGGAGGAATTGATAGAGAGCGAGTGTAATTCCTGCGATCAATACCTCGAGTCAGTCACTGCGATCAAGTTCCAAGTGTGTTCCGCACTAGACTCCACGACCGCATCCCGATCTTTGGCTCCCGCAAGTGACGGCGTTAATGCTACGGGACCTCGACGATCCTCCTCAGGAGATCGGAGTCACTCTACCGGAGTCACTCTACCGAAGCTGCGGATCGACACCTTTAGCGGCGACCTATCTAAATGGCAGGGGTTCTGGGACCAGTTCCGTGCGAGTATTCATGAAAACGAACGTCTCACTGATGTCAACAAGCTGAAGTACCTGGTTTCTCTCGTTTCTGGGCCAGCAGCCCGTGCCATTGAAGGTCTCTCGATTAGCGATGAGAACTACACGACTGCCGTGGACATACTTCAGAAGCGATTTGGGAAGGACGACCTTCTTGTGACCGAAAACATGGGGCGCCTTTTCGAGCTCAGGACTGTTCGGTCCAGCACCGACGTAAAGGGGTTGCGTGAGCTCCACGAGACTGTTACAGTGCGCATCAGAAACCTGGAGAGCCTAAATGTTACGACAGCACAATACGCAATTCCGCTTCGGCAGGTCATCTTGAAGAAGATTCCTAGAGACCTCGAAATGGACTTCTACCGAACCAAGGACAAAGGCAAGGACACCAACGGCGACTCTTTATCATCCCTACTAGATTTCCTGGAGAATGAGATTGAATGTCGGGAACGAGCCCGAAGGGAGGCAGATGACGTTCCCAAGCGCAGGGAGCCGACCCCAGCCTCTGCATCTTCGCTGACAGCAACCGCGTCGTGTGTCTCAGATCCAGCACCTGCAATGGCTGCCCCAAGCACTCCTACGTGTGTGCTTTGCAAGTCCGGACAGCATCGATTGGAGGGATGCACTGCTGGTTTGAGCCCTGAGGAAGTACGACTGATCCTGCGCAGGGAGGGCAGGTGTTTCCTTTGCGGAAGACGGTCGCACATATCGAAGGATTGCAGGGTAAGGCGGGTCTTGCAGTGTGATCGCTGCCATAGACGTCATCTGACTCAGCTGTGCCCCGGAGTCAACTCATCCAGCACTGAGCAGTCCCCGCAGTCGTCTCAGTCTACAGCACAAGAGCCGTCGACGGTGCATGCGTCTACGGGAACTGTTGTGACGTCTCTTTCTTCATCCTCTGCCGTTTTGCCAAGCGCGGCGGTCCTTCTGCAAACAGCCAAGGTGTGGATTGAAAGAACTGATGGCCGGAGAAGTCTCGCACGCATACTTCTGGATGGCGGCAGCCAAGGCAGTTTTATTCGACAGGATATGTCGACGAAGCTCGGATGTACACTGCTTCGATCCGAAGATTTGCATGTTGGGGCCCTTGGAAACACTGCGTCAAGCTGCACGAAGTATCGATGCGTGCGGGTTATCTTGCGCAGCCAATTTTCGGCATGATGTATGGCAATCGAGGCGGTTGAATACCCCGACATCTGCTCCGATGGATTGCCTGTTCTCGATTCGCACTCAGCGCAACACGTCAAGAATATGGGTCTACAGCTTGCTGACGAGCCCTCATCTCCCATCGATATTTCATTATTGATTGGAGCGGACTTTTATTGGGGAGTTGTGACTGGAGCAACCGCCCGTTTATCAGATTACCTGGTGGATGTTGAAACTCTGTTTGGGTGGACGATTCAAGGCTCAGGCAGAAATGCCAGCGGTGGTCACTGTCACATCCCGTCGGTTCATGTTCTCCATGTTGAGGTGCACAAGGAAGATACCAACGTCATCGACCAGCAACTCTCCGCCTTTTGGGAGTTAGAGCATTTGGGCATAATTGATCGCCACCAGTCCGACTCCGACGGTGACACTGTCCTACGCAAGTTCCGGTCCACAGCGCAGTTGTTAAACGGTCGTTACACCGTGCGCTTGCCTTGGAAGTCGGAAGCGCCTGAAGCATTGGGTGACAACAAGAAGCTGGCGGTCCAGAGGCTGGATAGTACCATCAAACGATTACGGAGAGACCAAACGTTGCTGGAAGAATACGATTCCACCATACGTCAGTATTTGCGTCTTCAACACGCTGAACGGGTCCTACAACCAGAGTTGGTGGCCGGGCCTCTCTATTATATGCCGCACCACGCAGTCATCCGAAGGCACCGCGAGACAACAAAGGTTCGAATTGTGTTTGATGCCTCGTCGAAGGCTCACGGGTCTCTCTCTCTCAACGAAGCTCTTCACGCCGGCCCTAACCTTAACCCTGACGTTCTGCAATTGCTGTTGCGGTTTCGATCTTATCATGTGGCTCTCACAGCGGATATAAAGAAGGCGTTTTTACAGATCGTGCTGGACAGTGCTGACCGAGATTGTTTGCGTTTTCTGTGGTATGCCACGACGCCACGGGCAGGCGGACCGTTGCCCCCAGTAGAAATTTGGCGCATGACACGAGTGCCTTTTGGAGCCAAGTCCAGTCCCTTTCTTCTTGCTGCCACTATACGTCACCACCTGAGAGCAGCAGAAGAAACATACCCACGCACGGCGTCCTTACTTTCCAACCATTTCTATGTAGACGACCTCGTTGTTGGTATGCCATTGCCGGAAGAGGCACTTACTGTTTACCACGAGTCGCGGCAAATCTTCCGCGACGCGGGCATGAAACTGGTTAAGTGGACGAGCAATAATGATCATCTCCGGGCTACCTTCGACGCCGATGGGACAGGAAGTTCGACCACGTCGCCACTAAGGAAGATCCTAGGAATTGTTTGGGATATCGAGACAGATGAAATTCGGTATCCGTTGAAGTCAATATCAGAGTTCCTGGAGCAACGGTCGGATACCAAACGATATGTACTGCAAGCAGTGGCTCGCATTTATGATCCCTTGGGCTATGTGGCGCCTTTCGTGTTGACAGCCAAGATTTTGCTACAGCGGATTTGGCTCTCCAAGATGAGTTGGGACGAAGAACTACCAGAAGACCTGATGGGAGTGTGGTCGTCTTGGTGCCAGCAGGTGCCTTTATTGTCTCGCGTCTCGTTACCAGGGCGGCTCGGCGGGAAGATGTCGGAGGGCAGCATCGCGCTGCATATGTTTTGCGACGCGAGTCCGCGAGCATACGGTGCGGCCGCATACCTGGTGACGCTCGACAGGGACGGTCATTACAGTGCGGATCTTCTTTTGGCAAAGTCTCGGGTGGCCCCGGTCAAAACGGTCTCCTTACCGAGACTCGAATTATTGGGTGCCGTCATCGCGACCAGGCTTATGAGATTCTTACAGACGACGTTATCTCTGTCCACCGCACCCACTGTGTTATGGACGGACTCTGAGATAACACTCTACTGGATTTATGGATCGACGAACGACTGGAAACCTTTTGTACAGAACCGGGTGTCGGAGATACGGGCTGGTACGGAGCCTAGTCAGTGGCGCCACTGCCCCGGCAAAGAAAATCCCGCGGATCTTCTCACGAGAGGCACTTCATGCCTCCAATTGCTGAACAACAGTGTATGGTGGCAGGGGCCCTCGTGGCTTATGGATCAAAAGTCTTGGCCTCCAGCATGGCGTACTCCGGATGAACCCTGCGTCGAGGTACGAAACGAAACAAAGGCCCAGATGGCGTGCTGCGTACCCATCTTGGCTACTACTACCCTAATGGATGTTGCCAAATACAGTTCGCTCCACCGGCTGCTGAGAGTTACCGCTTGGGTGTCAAGATTCCTGCACAACTGCAGGCATACCACAGCCGAAAGGAGGGGACCTTTGACGGCCGCCGAGGTAGTTGCAGCGGAAACATACTGGGTCACAGCGGCACAGCGTCAAATTTTCGGTTCTCATCCCGCGGTGCACAAGTCCTTACAAAATGTGTCTGTCTTCCATGATGACGATGGCGTTCTCCGTTTGACGGGCCGCCTTCAGTACAGCGATTTTGAAGAGACCCAGAAGCATCCCATCGTCATTCCCGCTGACCACCCGTTCACAGCTCTTTTAGTTTTCCGGGCTCATGTCAGGCTTCTGCATGCTGGAGTTCAGGAGACACTCGCCGCGCTTCGGGAAGAGTACTGGGTTCTCCGTGGTCGTCAGGCTGTGAAGAGGATCGTAAATGGATGTCGCACTTGCCGACGAACAAAGGTTGAGGCGTTCACAGAAGTTACCGCTCCGCTACCACGGGACCGCTTGTCACAGTCCGCACCATTTGAAGTGACAGGGACCGATTTTGCGGGTCCACTGTACCACAAGTGTTCAAAAGGCGGCGGAAGAAAGTGCTACATCCTGATTTTTACCTGTGCCGTCACTAGGGCTGTTCACCTAGAGCTGACGAAGTCTATGTCTACCGAGGATTTCCTAATGGCTCTTAGAAGGTTCGTATCAAGACGGGGTGTACCCGCCACTATATATTCAGACAATTTTCGGACATTCAAGCGAGCCAGTCGCGAACTCACCCCTGCCTGGTTGTCGCAGAACACTCAGGTAAACGTATTCTTGACTGCACGACGGATCACCTGGAAATTCATAGTGGAGCGAGGAGCATGGTAGGGTGGGTTTTGGGAACGCCTGATTCGCAGTACCAAAACCTGCCTGCGTACAGTCCTGGGACGAAGCGCCCTCCGCTACGAAGAACTCTCTACCGTTCTCACAGAGGTGGAGGCGGTGATGAATTATCGGCCTCTGACGTATCTGTCCGAAGATCCAGACGATCTTTCTGCCGTCACGCCATCACACTTTCTGATTGGGCAAAGGCTCACCGCGCTTCCGTGTCGCGAACCCGAAGCAGGAACAACATCTACAGCGCAACAGTTGAGACGACGGTGGATGTATCGGGAAGAATTGACTCACCAATGCTGGAGGAAGTGGGTTAAAACGTACATCCTCCTCCTGAGATCGGTCAACGTCTGCAAGCCCGTACCATCACACAGCGTCGCCGTCGGGGACCTAGTACTCATTGCTGCAGAGTCAAGGCCGCGAACATCGTGGCCTCTAGGACGTGTGAGTCACGTAACACAGAGCCCAGATGGAAGGGTTAGATCCTGTAGGATCAACTTGCCAGGAGGGAAAACCGTAAGACGGCCAGTACAACTTCTCTACAAAGTGGAAGCTGATTGACTTGTACTTCCGCACCGGGGAGTGTTAAGGAAGACGACGGGATCGCAGGGACACGGGAGCTCGTGAGCTTCCGCCCTCGATTTTCTCTTCCGCCATTACTGTCATTAAAAGCTTTGCCACCGATCCTTACGGACGTCTCCTGCTTCCTTATAACATGTATTTCTGATTTTAAGAGAAAAAATGTTGCGTTGTTGTGATGGATTAGGAAGATAGGCTGATATGATGGGAAGCTCTATTGATAGAATGATATGATAGGGAGCTATAGCGCGTATTCATCGACTAAGCAACTATAGTTTGTAGGGAGCTATAGAGAATAAAGGACACCAGGCGTTTTTAAGCGACAAACAACTTTTCTAGCAGCTTTATTGATTTTAGGTCATTAGCGGCGAGATTATCGGAAAACAGGGATACAATGTTCTTCAGTGATTTCCCTTTCGCCAACAATGTCGCCACGATACAACAGTACACACCACACATTGGAGACTACAAGCTTTGAATACAGACATCATTATATTCGTCGACGGTGAGGCGTTTCAGCTCGGGTTCGATGGGTGGCAATCCGAAGGAATCGAAGTAGATGAGGTCATCCTTCATTTTCGCGTACAGAATCCAGTGCTCCCCGGCTTGCTGTCACCGATCGGTGTTCACTACGATTATACCCGGTCTACCCAGCGCGGGCAGACGGTCGTCTCGAGCGTATACACCGCGGAAGAGTGCCGAAGTGTAATCGTTCTACTTCAGGAGTCTCTCGATATCTTGCTCGAACATCGCTAATCCAGTGTGACGTTCCTGTTCTTATCGATGGACATAATCCGCACACTCTCGGACAGTATCAATACGGTCGTGGGTTCGGCCAAGGCACGTCGGAACTTGAGTTGCAGACGAACGTTTCCACGCCTGATCGGTGACAGGTGGACGGAGGATTGATCGGGATCCAGGTCGTAGTACAGTAGGAACTTGTTTCCAACGTAGTGGTCGTATTCGTAGGAGACGTGCTTCTCACACAGCTGCTCCAAGAGGTTGAAGTAGCTTCGGTGGTTCAGGTTATTATTGAAGTCGAACGTGTCTATTCGCTGCGTCCCGTTCACGGTGAGCGTCGCCGACTCAATGTCGCAGTTCACAAATCGGTACGGGTCCCGATTGAATGCTCCCTGGTAGGCTAGAGTGGGCACGAACGCAACCACCACCTTAGACGGTATCTTCTCTGGAAATAAATATTCCAGGCATGCATCCAGGTTGCCAACTGGTCGCGAACGTATACGCGATTCACTTCCGGCCAGTGTGTAGAGAGCCTTGCGCTGCTGCAATTCCGTTTCGTGCCCGAGGAATAGGCTGGGAGACACGGTGATTTTCTTTATGTACAAGGTGGCACTCATGATTTCCACTTTATGCGTGTGCTGCTCCTGATCGGTCTTCATAATGCGGAATTCGTCGGAGCCCTGATAAAAAACAAGCCTAATTTCCACTCCCGATATGAGTAGCTTAGGCTGCAGGAAAATGTCCGAGTTGATCTTGGAAACCAGGTCGATGGTCTTGCCACCCCGTGTGAGGTTCTATCGTTCGGTCGGTCCACGAGCGCGAATGTTGTTTTCCGATTGACGCGCTTCTTCTTGCGTGTACAGACCCGCTTTATGCACGATATTTTGCTCCATGGTGCTGGCGTGAAGCAAAATATCCAGGTAGCTTCTATAGCTATACAAATCATTATTTGTAATCATGGTCTGATTCAAGAAGACGGCTACGTTCTTGAAAAGCGAGCTGGCGAACGCGTTGACGGGTAGACCTTGTCGTAGGTCGTCCGATCGCCAGCGTGCGTTTCCGGTAGCGAACTATCGTCACGTACGATGCGGACTTTCGTCACTATGTACGCAGAGTTCAAATCGAGGTAGTGATGCCCCAAATTCGAAAGCTGGAACTCTATGGCGGAGGATATGTCAGCGACCGGGTAGAATACCTCATATTCCCCCTTCAGTATATGCCACTGCGTTCCCGGCACGGAAAATAACTGTGTTTCCAACAGAGGAGTGTCGGGATGTACGACGTTAATCGTGTCCATCTCGCAACTAAATTGTGGCCGCGCAACTGGCGTGATTTTTGCTGTCGAAGACGTCCGGTTTTCTCCTCTTTCTTCGTCCGCCGGCCCCTCCGAGCTCTCGGAGTATTTCGTGGCCCGAATCTTTCGCCGATCTTTTAAGCGCACTTTGGAAAGAGTCTCCCTCCGACAGATTTTTGGCCACGCGCTTAGCGGCCGCAACAGCCGTCCTTTTTAGGTAGGGCGATACGCGTTTAAAGAGTGGAATAGCGAAATCCCCGAGCTGAGAAAAGAAATTGCCTCCCTTCTGGTACAGGTGCGACCTGTATACCGTCGGAACGCCAAATCCGTAGATTGGTACCGCTTTAGCGCACATGCTTAAAGTGCAGCGTCAGCGTCGATCTACCGCGATTTTGTAGCGGTAGCTTGCGACCCGTGTCGTCGCGTATGGAGACGGTGATTGAGGAAATTTCGCGCTGCACTAACTTAAAATACTGAACGGGAAGAAAGCTGAAACTCAGTTGTTCTTTCGTTCTATCGTATACGAATGGAATTAATTTCAGTATCGGATGCCTCCCGTTTCCCACTACGGAGGGCGTGACGAGATCGGTGTATATCAAAATACAGTTAATGGGAAGATCTATGGATAATGTAAGCGACACGCTTTCCCGCAAGCTCAACGAACACTTCCTCGCCCATGCATCGTACGTGAGGGAAGCCTCCAGCTGCAGACGCTCATGGATGGCGCTCACGAGAGCTTCGGGTGTTTCGTAGTAATTTAGTGGAAGTGATATGCGCTTTCCGTCTCTCGAGTGTTTATGTGGATGCGGTACGTCTTCACTATGGGATTACACGTGATGCGCTTTCGGGATCCTTCAACCTGGATGTGCTTCACCTGAATGAGGTCCAGGAACTCGGTCGACAAGTTGAAATTCGCCGGGAGAGAGAGCGAGTAAGTGTTGTCTTTGTATTCCACCCGTGATTCTGTATCGTTCGTCGCTCTGAAGAATTCGTTGAATGTGTCGGTAATTAGCGATCAGGGTTCTAAAATTAGATCGTTATTGATCACTATCACCCGGCGAACTCGCATCATAACGGCTCTTTCCTCCGCGAGCGGTAACACGTTTGAGACGGGGCATACTCTACCGCCCTCCGGGTGACCTCCATCGATGTCGACGATTCCAAAGGCGAGATGCAGCGGTCTGTCGATTAATTTCACCGAGCGCACGCGCGACGGTAGCTTAAACACGTAGTGATCTTCCTCGTAAGTCCACTCATATTCGGGGAATATTTTATTCAATAGCGTGTCCGTGTCTTCGAACGTGAGCTGTTTTGCTTGCCACTTCTCCGTTGATAGCATTATCAGGCGCTTGGTTCACGTTCAGGAAGCTGTTGGGAATAGAAAATCCCTCGAGACCGACGACGTACGAATCATCCAGGTGTAGCGGCTTACCTAACGCGATCGTGAAGTCATTCAGCGTGTTGGACGGGTGCAGGTCCATGCTGGCGTTCGAGAGCAGATACACGTAAAATTCATTTTCTGTAATCGCTGGCGGGCACCCAAGAATCGTGATCTTTGGCGTATCCGAACCAACGAACCAAGTAAGCAATACCTCGTTAATTTTCTTCTTTCTAATCACAGCGGATATGAGTCGCTTATCGTACGAGGAAAGATGGTGGACGAGCTGCAGCTCCTGCTGATAGAATGATCCCAGTATTCCTTTTCCCGTCGAATCTTTCACGTACACTACGGGCGGATCGGTCTTTCTCGTTCGCGACACCTCGAACACTTCGGCCGTCCACCTTTGATCGTAGCCTTTGGCGAACACACCGCGATCTAACGCGAGCCTCACCTGGTCCCCTGCTTTATACTCTCGCACGGGGTCGTCTTACGATTCAATCTGTTGAACAGAGCTACTTCATTTCCGGCGTTCACGTTTTTCGGCTTTTCGCCCGTGACGGAGTGTACGGAGTCGTTATAGTCGGCCACTATCTTCGGCAGCGCGTTGATATAATTAAACTTCCCCGTACTAGTGAAATGCCTGGCTATTCTTTCTCTAATTGTTCCCTGCACGCGTTCACAGGAGGCCGCTTTCATTCCGCTTTGCGTGCTATAGTGATTTAGTAGCGACTCAAAGTACTGACGAACGGGGGAACCCCAAAATTCGCTTCCGCGATCCGTGAGGAGATTCTTTGGAATTCCGTGACGGAAAACTCGTTGGAAAGCTTTCTTTACGTCTTGCGGGCGCTTTGTGCGAATGGGGACCATGTACAGGTACCTCGATAGCGTATCTATGACCGTTAAGATGTACCTGAAGCCCTTGTTAAATTTCTGATATTTGCGCATATCCAGAAGGTCTGCATGATATAAATCCCGCACGTGAGTTGCGATGATGGAGCGTCGCTTAAATTTTTTCTTCGCTGGCTTGTGAAGGGTGCAAGCATCTTCTTTTTTCAGCTGTTCGAGGGCTTCTGCGCGTGAGCTTGTGATAACGTCAGTACCGATCCACTCCACCTAACCCTTTCTTCTTGATCTCTCTATAGGGCCCTATATTTGCTCCAGCGAGCAATTTGGTGTATTTTCAGGGTGCTTATAATTTTCGATACTTTTTTGTACCAACTGGGTTTCTTGATGAGCGCGCTACAACGTGCTAAGTAGCTCACCAGAGCTACAATGTTTGAGCGATTGATTCGCTTCCCTCTATATACTAGCACATTATCCGCCTGCCAAGTGAAAACTTTCTTCAATTCTTTTAGCAGAGATTTCGCGCGTGCTTTATCAACGCCGGAGGGTAGAAGATTAAAATCGAATTGATTGGGTTCCGGTTCGGGAGCCGCATGAACAGGTTCAAGAGGAGGAGGAGGAGGAGGATGATAGTGAGCACGCTTCAGCAAGTAATAGAGGGCTTCCAGTATTTTGCCCACCTTTACGTCGTCCGAATCGTTAGATTTCAGAACTTCACCTATTTCTATTCTATGAGCCATGACCGATGGCTTTGCATATCGCTTTCCCGGCGACTCCAGCCACGAGACTTGATAGCCCTGAGAGGAGTAGTGGAAGTATGGGAATGAGACCACCTCGTTGTCCCCTAATATATTTCTTCAACTGCCTGGGGCACTTATGAAGTGACTTGTAAGCGAGGAAGCGGAGGATTTCTTTGTGTTTTTTCAGGTTTTTATGAAGTTCCGTCGAAAGTGGGATATTTCCGCGTAGAATGTTCAGACAGATTTCCAAAAGGATTCGAATGTCGTCGCAGCTGAGCTCTTTAAGTAACTCTGCGCGGTGCGTCGGTTTGCTGGTGGCCAATACTTTGAGGAGCGTGAGATGTCTTCTAAGATCGGCCGTCATTTCGCGGGCGTAAACAGAACTGCCGGTCGTGCGGTAAAATACCCGTTCGCAGGCTACGAGAGGAAGGTGTTTGCGCGTGAAGATCTACAACTAAATAACCGTGCGCCTTCTCCATCGCCTTGTTATATGCGTCGAGAAAACAGGAGAGCCCCTGTTTCCCGAATACCTGACGTCCGAAGGTTTCCATCTGTTGTACGGACCGAGCGTTCCGGAACAATACGATATAACAGGCGTTTAGCGATATCATTCGAAAAGCGGCGTTGTGATATAGCAAGGCTTGTGTGATCAGGATCACGGACACATTTTTATGGTGGCTACCGCGTACAAACAGCGACTCTACCTCCGATAGAACCCCCTTTTCCATGATTTGATCGTCAATAACTATGAGAGTGGGATATCGCTCATCCCATTCTGCGGGTATCCTGTCCATAAACTCCACGCCGTCGAAATCCTTTTCCCAGCCGGCTAGATACTTTCGCACGTAGAGTATCTTCTGCAGTGGAATGCTAAATAATTCGGGATGTCTCATTATATTCTGCGTGAGCACCGTCTTCCCACACATGGACGCGCCGGAGATGAGGATTCGAGCGGGGTGCTGGAACTGCATGCGCATCGTGGAATAACTTGAGCAGACTGTGTAGCGAGGTGTGATGCATCTTTATTTTCATATATAGCTCCTAGCGCGATTGATGATCGTCTCCAGGACTCTTATTTCTTCCTGACATAGTTCCTGAAGCTCGCGCAGTGATTGCTCCCTCTAAGCCGACAGATACTCGTCCAAGATTTCGCGTATGATGTCCCGCAACTTGTTTGCGGTGACACTGGAGCGCAATATGTGGCAGCACATCTCGACGAAGTTCTCTCGCTCGTGTGACGCCTGAAAGTGGAACAGCGCGGAGTTGATGCACCTGAGTCGCGCCATCTGGTGGCACGAGGTAAGTTTGGACCAAGACCTACTAAATAGAGAGAAGACCTAACCACTCCGCACTCCCGCCCCAAAAAACGCACTGAAACTTTTGTTCGCGATGCTCCCGCGAGGGGGCACGCAAAGCCCTCTGTTCTTTTGGGCGGTGGACTACACGATGGTCCCGAGATAACGCTGGTTTAAGACTTTTTTGCTTCAAATATTCGCATTATACTGTACGGTACGACACGGTATGTGACTCTCTTACGACTGTAAGTCGTTTTCTCTGCGGCCAGTACCATATTATGCGTTTAAGCAGTTGTTTACGGAGTGTCCATGAAATCGCGCTCAATGCCCGACACATCAGCGTAATTCAGCTCGTTAAACAAGCATTCGCAGCAACGAAATCGGATGTTTTGCCTATATTTAGACGTAAATATGCTGCGATGGTTAACCTAGTTCTTTTTGTGGTAAATAAATACGGCGGTGGATTCGGTGCGATAACTAATTAGCGGTCCGATGACACGCACGTGACTTCCCAGTTCGTACCCGTAGAGCTAGTTCCGCATAATAAAACGAAACATGGTAAATCAATAACAGACCAAACAAGCTCAGAGTATGAAAATTCTATTTACAAGAGACTACATGCTCAACAACCCACATCAATTTACAACTTCAGCACTTTTCGAGAGAGAGGTTTGTTCTGCACTTTTTTCTTTGCATTCTCTGCTGCTATATCGACTGTTATGTTAGTCAGATATGGCCTTCCGAACTTTTTTAGGACAAGCTTTGCCAACTCTGTCCTATGTGCTACACTGCTATCGCTGCTGCATGCGAACAGTGGATTTTCAATTACAACAGGAGCGAGTCTGTTAACAAACCAGTTCAGTGGTTTTTGCATTTGCAACAGCGTGCTTCTCACAGTACTTGCTGCTTCTTCAAGCTTAAGTAAGAAGCCCACAAACTCTAAACTGGGGTATGATAGTCCACCGCGATCGAGGTTGTTGATAATTGCAACGGTAGGTCCGTCGCTTGCTTCACTCTTGAGCCGAACCAAGCAACCCGCGCACTTCATTCTGTTTTCCACAGCCTTGACCAGGTAGCCGCCAATAAGCGATATTGTGGATGCTTTTAGCCCGGGTGGTGCTGGCACTGCAGAAACAACAACGTTCAGAATGCGTGCACAAAATTAGTGCATCTCTCCTCTTACCTGGCTTCTTTTGAAGATCATTGAAGTACGGCTGCAAAAGTTCTTCTGCCTTTGGTGGAGGACACTGAAGGGTGGCAGCTGAGCTACTCTTGAGAAGCCCAGTCATTTGAATGTCAGTGTTTTGGACATTGGCATTCAGAGAAGGCTTTAGGAGGCCTGTTGCTACAATTTTCTGTAGTGCGGAAAGGGCAACATATGCGTCTGTCTGGTCGTTTGAACCGTTCAGTTGTCGCACTGCAGAAAACAAAGATTCTACCTCATCTGATGAGTACTTAAATGTTAAAACATATTTGAAGCCGCGAGTGAGCAGGTGGCGAGTGCACAACACTGTTGCCTTCGTTGTAACCACCAAGGCTTCGTAGGTTGCAGGGGACAAGAAGGCTGCCTTGGCTGGTGCAGTTTCTTTCCAGTGATCAATGTACTCGAGGAACGTTTCTTCGAGCCATGACAGCCTAAGACAAAACACCTGAATGTTAGCTGATGTGAAAGAAAAGGGAAGTACCTGATTGATGAAAACACGAACCGCTCGTCATTTGCACAATAAAATGGCATCCTTGTTGGATCACGACTGAAGACGTGGAAAGTGGTGCTTTTTATGTTGTGGAGCGTAAACCACTTGAAGACCATCTCCAGGAATTCTATTGTTGGCAGGCTGCCCTCAAACCCAGGTACCCCAATTTCTGATCCATGATCTCGTAGGTATTTCAGCACAGCTGTGACCTGGATCAAACAAATCACGAGTCCCATACTTGCCCCGAGTATTACATGCAATATATATCTCACCTCCGGCTTGAACACGTCTACAGCTCGTTTCACGTTCATCTTCTCGAGGTTCGTAGGAAAGAGGTGCTTCCGAGTCAGGCCTCGTACCAGCTTAAACCCAACCTGCTTCTGCTGGAGTTCCAGAAGTGCCCTCAAGTACTTTGGGTCAATGAACTCTCCATTGTTACAGAACAATCGGTTGGCTGCCAGGAACTGGGACCTTATATTCTTCAGGATGTGACAATAGTCAAACGACAAAAATAAGTGTCGTTCTTCATCGAGTGGGTGCCTGCAGAGAAGACGGAAGTTTTGCAACACAACCATTTTTCTAATGGACTCTGCGAAAGGACGTACTGAATAATAGGACAGACTGGTCCACCAGACAGTATAGAGAAGAGTTTGGTGTTTGTAGGATGGTTGTCAGCAACAATGCGTAGTGCCCTGAAGCCTGCCTGTTCCACGCTCTGGAGAACTTTCATTGCAATCTCATGCAGCTTTGCGCCTGTCAGAGCTCTTGTAAAAAAGTACCCAACGGGTATCCTGAAACATAAGTATTACGAGATGAAATCGTGTCCATGACGAGAATAGCTCCGTCAGCACACCTGTAATGTGTAGAGAGTCCCACAAACATGAAGCAGAGCAAATGAGTAGCAACTTCTTTCTCGCCACTGCCTGCAGAGCCAGACGCGTCAACTGATACCAGCCCGTGGACTTCATCAGCCTGACGTTGATAAAATGTCCCTGGCCGGATAGACATCTCGTCCAAGATGAGAGATCCAAAGCGTGCCTGCAAGCACCAATTATTGGTCATAACTGGTAATAGATAACTGTACATGCTAGAAAATACCTGTTCACAGGTGATCTGTGAGGCTTCTTTCTGGAGTCTTTGCTTGATCATGGATGTCACAACCCTGCCAGTGCACGAGCCCAAGTACCTTTTCAGCGTGGAACGGCTTGGGAGCTTCAGGAGCTTTGAACCTCTTATTAGGCAATATGTAGACGGGGACTTCGCATACCACAGGATGCAGTGGCGCAAGGTTTCCTCTTTCCAACGTGGTCTCTTGGACTTCATGTGTTTCAGTTGCTCTTTGAGGAAAAGTGCACCGGGGTCACCATCTCTTGCCATTTCCTGGCAAGTACAAGAAACGTTGTGAGCAGAAATTATTGCACACTGCAACAGATCTCGTACTGCTCATGCAATGACATTCTTACCAGGAGCAATGCCACGTTGTTCTCCTTCAAGGTCCTGTTCGATTCTTCGTCTCTCTTGGCGAGTGATGCTAGTTTTAAACGAACTTCAACGAGGCTTTTCTTCAGCTTCCGGCACCTTCTTGCCAAGGTGTCAATCTTTGTCAGCATTTGGTTGAGCTTCTTTGTTGTGAGGTTGGTTTGTGATGATATCTGTCGACGTGGTCTCGTTGTAGCCGCTAGTGCTGGATTACTGATTTCACCAGTACAGTTCCCTTCTGCTGGGTCACACTCCACCTCTGTCAGGGGCAGCCGATTGAAAGTGGGGTCCCTGTTTTCATCTGCTTCTTGGAGAGGCTGTCTCTTGGGGGCACCTGAGGAGCGCCTGCATAAAAGTTTATTAAGCGTTAAACAAATACGGTGCAGAAGCGTGTGAACATTACTTTTGCCGTTCTGCTGGTTCCCCAGTATTCTCTGCCCTTTGTTTTGGGGCTTTTCGTGGTTTCTTTGGGCAGGGCTGCTTGTAGCTTGGGTACTGTGGAAAAACTGAAGGCACGGCTGTTGGCTTGAGCTTTCTTATCTTCAGCCCTTCCTTGTAGTCCTCGGGCATAAAGTGCCGCGAGCACACCTGGGATCGGTCGTTTGGTCGCCACAGCTCGTTGTTGCGGCCTATGTGTAATAAGATTCCTTATCGTTAGAAAGGCGCTCGCAATCACTTGGGAGAAGGGGCTGTACTTTAGAAAAGCAGAAGCATGCTACTCACCAGACCTTGAAATAGCCTTAATCCACGCGTCACGAAGCCCGGACGACGGGAACTCGTGAAACGAAACTTTTTCATCTCGAACCTTGTTCCCGTCAGACTTGCAGATGGGCACGCAACAGTAGACCATGTGAACAGTTCACCAAATGACACGTAACAGCCTAACACACGCGAAACTAACAATTACAACTGCTTAACAAGCGCTGATAACGACAGCAGCATGCCAAAGTCGGAAGTAAACACGCCCACGGCGAGTGATGGGCAGGCTACACGCTACACGCGTGCACGGAGGACAGTGGTTTAGCAGCGCCACTCCTCGCGGCAGCGTCGGAATTACGTACTGCCAGGGCGGCCGGGGAGGAGCGCGTAGTGGTTAGGTCTTCTCTTTATTTAGTAGGTCTTGGTTTGGACGTATGAGATAAAGCCGCAGCAGGGTCGCTGCCGAGCGCGCCATCTGGCGGGCGCTAACGAAGGCTATGTTCAGTGGGCTTAGTCAGCCAATCAGTGGGCTTAGAACGGGCCAATCGGTAGGTTTAAATTGGGGAAAATTGGGGAAAATATGGAAAGTGATCAGTAGGCTTCGAATGGTCCAATCAGCGGAGCCACTTAATTAGCATAAAGGGGCGGAGCTGTGCTAAGCGATACGCATGCACCAATCAGCGTGAAGTGGGCAGAGCCGAGTAATTAGCATAAAGGGGCGGAGCTACAGTCAACCAATCAAAGATCAGTAGGCTTAGCATGGGCCAATCAACGTGAAGTGGGCCGAGCTAATGGCGGCCAATCAGATGGCTTTGGATTTGGCTTGTGTTGGCTTAGAGCTGGATTGTGTTGGCTTAGCAGTGGATTTTGGCTTAGAATTGGATTGGAATTGAATTAGAGGAAACTCTTGGCTATAGGACATATATTTATACCACTATCGCGAATGGCAAGCAGACGACAGAGTGTAGCAGGTACAAAAACCCATTGTTGAGTCATGTCAAAACGAGGTGCCAATTTCACACAAAGCGAGATATCGCTATTGCTGGATCTTATAAGTAAATATAAGTATATTTTAGAGAATAAAAAAACTGATGGAAAGACTGTGTCACAGAAAAATACAGCGTGGGGCAGACTCTGTGACCAGTTCAACAGCCAGTCTTCAGTGTGTCGTAGGGATGTAATTCAGCTTGGACGCTGTTATGATAAGCAAAAGAAAAGGTCAAGGGAAGATATTGCAAGGTTCTGCAATGAAGTGTTCAGGGCTGGAGGTGGTGATCCACCAGCACCAATTTGAGCAACAACGGCTCTGATATCTTCCATTGTACCTGGAAGTTTAGAGCCTTTGCCCTGTTGGAAATTCCTACTTGACTCCATATGGTATTATGACACCAGGTCCTACATGATGAAGGAACCTACATACAAATAGGATCCTGTTTAATTGTGGGTCCTACATGCAAATGCGATCCTTCATATAAACAGGATCCTATTTGGTTGTGGGACCTACATGCAAATGCGATCCTACATATAAACAGGATCCTATTTGATTGTGGGACCTACGTTGGGTCCTACATGCAAATAGGTCCAAGTCTCTCGTGGTGATCCTGTACAATTTGTGCACCCTATTGTGCTGTGTATATTAGGAAATAACAAATCATGCAGCTTCTGTTTTTTATTTTTTATTGATATCGTTCATCATCCCTCTGACATGACTGTTGAACAATCACACTCTTGCCTGATGTACAGCGTCTTCAACATCTTTACAGATCATGCTAGATGATAGCTGTAAGATACATTTCTTGTAGGCATCTGATACAATAAAGTGAGTTAGGAAGCTAGATTTAACAAGGGATAATACATTATGTGTCACATAAAATATGCCAAACTCGTGCACAAGTTAACCAGACTTCCCACATATGCTGTTACTTGAGGTCCAAAGACAATGGTTTTGTTTGTTAGCAGTAAGATCAATTAACTATGACAACTGGGGCTACAGCAAGGGTGTCAGTAAGGCATTACCTGAACAGGGTAAAAACAATGCACGTTGAGTTATAATATCCGCAATTATTTACATTCTGTACATATTCCTTCCGCACTCGGGGAAAATATGCATGACCCAAGCTGAGTTATTATGAATTAATAACCAAAAAAGGAAGATCTGTATCTTTAGAGCACCGATACCCTGTAGCAGGGCCGCTGAAGCATCACACATGATATCAACCTGATGTTAAGTGATGATACAGGTTAACCAACAGGGTAAGAGCACAAGATTACAGATGGAGGATAAGGAAATAGGTAACAATAGGGTAATAATCGCACTGAGCGGATAAAGTTATAGGAACCCACACGCTAGGAAGAATACAACGCAAAAGGTGCACGAAACATGCACACAACTAACCTTCAATTCACGAAATCCAACAGCTTTCGGTCTTCCAAGGTACACACACAGAAACAGGTCCAGATACCACTAGTAAGGCATGAAATACAGTCACAGCACTGCGGGGCACCAAAACCACCAAAACTACGACGAAAGACGCTTCCCGAACGAGAGCTCTCTGGACATGCGTCCGAACGCTTCTAAGGTTTCCCTTCCAAATGAGCTGGAGGAATTCCAAGCTCCAACGACGCCACCTGGCTGTAACGGTTCTCCACCATGCTCTCCTCGCGCTACATCCAGAAAGCAGAAAGTCGCGCGTACGGGTGACCAGTGCCATTGGAAAGAGGACGTTTTTCCCGTCAAAATAAGTCTTCAATCACATTTCTACGCCAACAAACAACCGACATCGAAAAAAATGCCCCCAGCCCCATGTATAACGAGCCGCTTTTGCCATGTTGTCCTCACTCGAGAATGGAGAGAGATAAAAAGATCCCGCAAGTTTCTAGCCGTTCGGTGTTCGGAGTGCACGAATCCGTTAATAGGTGATTCAGATCTCCCACAGGGTTCAAACCTAAAAGCAGGGCCGAAGGTTGCAGAACTAGGAGAGTCAGCCTAAGGAATTTCGGGAATAACGCCATAACCTGTAGTAAATAGACGGAAGGTGCGAATTGAAAAGTTGTAGAGCAAAGAACGAAGAACACGCATCCAAAATTTCCAGTAAATTGGACGTTATGTAAGCGAGATTACGGCACTAAAGGAACGGCACTCACGGAAGCGTCTCCGAGCGGCGTCAGCCAGACTTGCTGGCGCCAGTGCCATGACCCTCCAACTCCAAAGCCCATATCTGGGGAACGGAGAGTCGCGCGCTTACGGGATTGAAGCGGTTGGAAAGAGCACGTCAAGAGCTTCAAAACTATGTCAAACACGACTCTGTAGGTGCTATTAAAACGGTTTTAGGGAAAAAACAGCCGGCAGTCCCATGTATTGGGAGGAGTGTAAACACGGAAACCTGTAGCTCGAGAACCAGAAGACTTTGACAGCTGTAGTAAATTTTGCCACGTTCACCGATTTGAGGCGAGTACACTGTAGAAAGATGAAAACTGTCCATCGCGGGCTTCCGTCCGAAAAGGGGCGTCAAAGCTTAGAAAAACAGAGTTACGAACGCGTCTCTGCCCACAACCCCCGAACCGCTAAAGACCGACCCATGGTTCCATTTGACCGATCGTAGAGCGACTCAAGTCCTACTAGGACGGAAATTCTGGTGTCGACATGACCAGCGGGGCGGATGTTACGGAGCTCCGAATGCATCGGAAGTGCAGACGGAGGCCTGGAATTTTCAAGTATCTCGACTACTCTTAGGATTCCTGCGAGCCGTGAGCGTGTACGTGAAGGCGAAGGATTGGGGAATCCATGACAACAAACCGCGTCCTGATAGAACCGGTTTAGTCGTAGAAATTAGGAGAACCCCATCGACACCGCAATGTCGCTCGATGGGGTTAAACCGCCACCTCGACCTGTTGGGCACTACTGTCGAAGTTTGTGCTTAAATAGCACTCAAAGGAATGCACGCATCATTGTATGCTTGATGGTTCGTCGACTAGTAATGGACATACTCTATGCATGTTCCATAAATGAATGCAACCAGTCCATTCACTTGTTTTTAACCTAAAAATATATATTTATTTGCAGTGGTTCTAATAGAATTCGCACTTGATAAGCTGCCGTATGTATGCGCGTTGGCAAACGTGATTGAATATGACTAGTTCGTTCTAGGCCTCAGTTTTGAAGGATATATATAAATATATGCAATCAAATAATGTTTGTTGCTGTGTTAATATATCACTTCCATATCTCAAAATAATTCCCCACGTCCTCCACACATGAAACCAAACAGGTCACGTAAGATCTCCCATAGCTCCTTTTTGATGCCTTGTAGGATCCTACAAGTCTGCTACGTAGTCGGATATAGGCAATGTAGTGTCCTATAACTCTCCTATATTGCCGAATATGGGACAAGTAGGACACCACAACTCTCCTACATAGCCTAATATGAGACATGTAGGATCCTATGACTCACCTATATGTGAGTGAATATAGGACATGTAGGATCCCACAACCTTCCCACATGATACAAAATAGGACATAAAGGATCCTACATCAATTTGTATAGGATAAATAGGATCGCATACAAGCTATTTGACCTTTTTTCAACAGGGTGAATAATCCATATGACAGCGATGCGTCCCACATTCTTGGTAGGTGGTGCTGTAGCACATTATGCATGCAAGCTGTTGGGAGCTTAAATGTACACAATTAGGATGTGGAAATAATTTCAGAAGCCATGTACAGAGAAGAGGATGTAGGTTATGTAAGACTCTTGCCTCAACACCTAAAGAATTGAATTAAATTTGTGGCTTTTCACACTTCACTAATTAGTTTTTCATTTGGTTGCATTTTCCGTTGTTGCGCACAGGCTCTTTCGGAGCCAGGCTGTTCCACAAGTTTGCATGCGGAGTACACCGAAGGACCTGCACAAGAGGAGGGCCCCGAACTGCAGCGTGAAACGTCACTGCTTCCAGTGCTTGAGCCAGCAGACCCTCAGATGGGCAGGCAGCCAGTTGCAGTAGAGCCTCTGTGCAGGGGAGATACTGCGGCAACCTCGAGGAAGAGACCTGCACCGCCATCGAAGAAGCCCCAAACACCCGCACAAAAATCAGCCGTGTGGTATAGAAAACTGGCACAATCGAAGATAAAATTGAGCAATCAAAGATTACAGACAGAGAAACTACAAGAAGAAATTGCTAGACAGCAACTTAAACAGCTAAAGCTGGATACCTTGTACAAGACAAAGCTTTTGGAGATGTTAGAAATAGACATAGAGATAAAGCACAAACAGCTACAGGGGCATAGCAGCTAAAACTACAACCTGGACAAAACGTTTTTATCTTGATCATCTGACAAGGCTCATTGCAACAAAGTTACATACTAGTGCATGAAAATTTATATTGTTAAAGTGTTAGAAATTCCTTCATTATGAATGATACAATAAGATAAACATTTTTGGGAGAGACCAAAATGGAATATGTAATAATGGTATGAAGCCTTCTTTTATTGTGCCAGTATTAGGAAACGTAATAAATCATGTTTGAAGAATGTAGATTAAATCAGAATAGTGCTCATAATGCACATGTATAGCCTACTGTTTGCAGAACCACGCAACAGGAGCAAAGCGACAGTTATGTAAATGACGAGTACTACAGCGGAGCATTTCTCACCCGTTACACCTCAGGTATGTCACTGAAGCACTGCACGCTCTAAAGCTTTGTGCACGCTGTCATATATGTACAGAGTGAGTGATGACATCATCACGTTTACTTGTGCTCTCTGGGTCTGGGGCATCCTGATGCTGAACTTCAACGTCTTCATAAGCTGGCGCTGCTTCACAAGCACAGGCTCGTGCTCACCATTTGTGCGAGCAACGTTGTGGAGCACAGCAGTGCTGATAATTACTCCAAGTGCTGAGTGTATGTTGATACAGAGGCCCATTTTTAAGACAGGAAAAAGGCGCTTCCACAAGCTCATAGACCAAGTCCCCCGACCCTCTTTCGTTCTTTCTGCCGTCTCTTTTTATCATTTCAGGTTTATCAGACGACCAAGGAGCACTCTCCTGGAAGACAGCCAACGCCCCTGCAAGTGCTCAATGGACCATTAGCAACAATGCTCCTGCAACATCACCAACGCCGCTCCACGTGCGCTGTTCCCCTCTCATTTGTCCCCCTTTCCCTTCTATATAAGCCCTTGTCACCTATTTTCAAGTTTAGTCCTATTGAAGGCAGCGCTGACTACCCGAAACGTCGACCCCTAACTAGTACCCCCTTAATTATTAATGTAATAAAAGTAGGAAGTGTTTTTAATCCTTATACGGCCTTCCAAGTCTCTTCATTACTTGTAGTCTATTTGTTTTCGCGTCCATCTGTACCCAGTTATACATTCATATATCCCCGCGATGGCCGCCGACCGAAGAGGACTCAAGAAGCCCATAAGGAAGTATCCTCCTTTTGCCCATATCGTAGCAGTAATAGGTGACTCTCAAACCAAATATCTCTATTCCCATTTTGATCCCAGGTCCAAGGAGATGCCAACCATGTTCGTGACGCGGAGCGGTGGCCGGATTTTTGACTTCGCGGCGGAGATTGACCTGCCGCCGGCCAGTGTGCGCATTGTCGTTCTGCATTGTGGCACGAACGATATGCCTGGCTCTGACCCCCAGCAGGCCTTTCTCCGTTACTGAGACCTGACCCGGCACGTCCGATCAAGAGGCAGCATCGACAACGTAATCAGTTCGTTGATCCTTCCCCGAGCGCAGAATCGCCGTCGTCCTTTGCTTGATGGGAGACTGGAGTTCCTATGCAACGGGGGGGGCCTTTCGCTTCAACAAGATGCTGAGGGACCTCTGCCGCCGCAGCACTGATCTTTTCTACGTGGACTACGGTTTCCAGCGACTGCCCCCTACACATGTGCTGACCGCGGACGGACTGCATCCGAGCTTCCGTGGTGTGGAGGAGATTGCCCACCGCCTCCAGTTCCTGTTGCCGGGATTCGTCCGACGTCTGAACAAGGAGCACAGGTCAGCTGCAGTCCCTGACCCGTGGTGGCCAACACTGAGGGAGGCGGACATACTGCAGGCTAGGACAGCAGCTGCACGAAGGAACGGAGGGCGGACGGACTGACTAACCGCCGGTGAGTCCACTTCAGTTTACCCCCAGCTCGCATCCGCTTCCAGCACCCCCGAATTTTTTAAACTTAGAAAATTGGCGGACAAGCTTACGAGATTCGAATCGCACCTCGACATGCTAGAAACTTACAATGAGTCATTCCCCAAAGGTCTACAAATTAAGGTCAGGCCCACATTCCAACTGCACGCAGAAGAGCACGTACTTTGGGAGAACGTCCTTGAACAGGCCAGTCTGAACCTTACCGAAATTCTAATATCCCATTGTCGCAGTACAGTAAATGATCTGAGTGAGGAGCTCGCAGTAGCTACTAGTACATCACAAATTTCGGATCATCACCGAAAGGAGTTGGACGATTTCATTCAAAAGAAAAAGAATCACTTAACCGTAAGGAAACAGAAGAAGTTAGCCCGCGATGATAAACCCCCGGCGAATGACAGTGACTGCGCAGTGACTGACGCAGTGACTGCGCCACCCACCGCAAATCCCGTTGATACAGCACCCGACCCCCAACCGACAACCATTGTTCCCGCTGCAAGTCACGTAAAAAATAATGTCGTGAATTTATCATCCGCAACCCTTACTGACCACGAACTCTCGCTTCTTAATCGGGGACTGTCCTTCTGTCCAAACAGTGACCTGTACAACGAATATCAACTTCATTTGGATTTAGATAACTTAAATAAAAACTCAAAGAATATTTCCATGACAAAGCCAGCTCATCGCGAAACCAATTCGGAGCCCCGTCAAATTTCAGTCCTGATTCGAACCGAGAAAAAGCTTTAGATGTGTACATCAAAGCTGTTCAAAGGGATATCCTACGGGCCTGTCAAAATTCTGATCGCGGTGCAGTGAAACCTAACCTTACTAGAACGGAGCAAGACAGTATCTCAGCCTTAAAGCAGCGCAGTGATATAGTAATCAAAAAAGCAGACAAAGCTGGTGCCCTAGTAATCATGGACAAAGAAACCTATATCGCAGAAGGAATGCGGCAGCTCGGTTGCCAAACATTCTACAGTCCCCTAGAAAGTGAACCTACCAATCACATCTGCACCAAGATCACAAAAACCTTAGAGAGATTAAAGGTCAGCAAGAAAATCGACGATAATCTATTCTAGTACCTCCTACTACACAACCCCAAACCAGGCCGATCTTACATGCTCCCTAAAATTCATAAGCCCGGCGTCGGGAACTTGGCGCCCCCATCGCCCGGCAGCAGCCGCAGTAGCCCCCTCCTGCACCAACGGTTGGGTCGCCGCAGGAGGGAGACCCCCACGTATAGCTGTGCGTGGCTTTCTCGTGTCTGGGGAAAGGGGGATCCTGGCAGTTGAGTGGACTCGGAGGTTGGTTTGGACCCTTCGGGGCCTCTCCGGGAAAACAACACAGTGCTTTGGCCCCTACTTCCCATAGACGGGTGGTCCTGGAAGGCCCAGCCAGGACTATTCAGCTAATCGCCATCTCACTTTTCATTTCTTTCCTTTTTCTCTCTCTCCTCCCGCCCACTTCTTCCTCTTTTCACCTTCTTTGGCGGCAAGGGTCAACCTTGGGCAGTACTCCTTTCTTCAGAAAACTGCACTTGGGTGTAGTGCAGAGGCAGTGTTAACGTCTGGAACACGTTCCCTCGTTGGGCTCCATGGTGGGTGACACACCTGCTGCACCGAATCACCTATTCCACTTTATGGATAACGCGAACTCACAAAAACATGATCAGCGCCACAAAAGGCACCGCACCGAAGCGCAAACATTGCAGTTTTTCAGTTCTGCTCCAGAACCATGGTTCCCGAAGATCCTCATCCTTCAGGCTGAAGATCAGACAAAACCACTAGCTAATGTCTCTCCCTTTCTCGTCGCTAAAACTCTCGAACAAGTAATAGGTAAAGCGTACAGTGCAAAAAAATTGAGAACTGGTGACATCCACATTGAGGTCAAGAGCAGGCAGCAGAGCTCAGCACTATTGTCAGTAAAACAGATTGGTAATATTCCAGTTTCAGTGACTGCACACCGCACACTCAACACAGTCCGAGGCGTTATATCTAGTGAGGAGCTACTGCGGTGCTCCGAAAGTGAGACCGAGGAGGGTTTAAAAGACCGAGGGGTGATCAATGCCAAACGGGTATCCATCTGCAGGGACAACAAAGAAATACCAACCAGGCACATCATCTTATCTTTTCAATTGCACACGCTCCCCGCAGAAATCAAGGCTGGGTATGTAAACTGTCACGTCCGACCCTATATACGTAACCCGCGTCGATGTTTCAAGTGCCAAAGATTTGGCCACCATTCCCAAGTGTGCCGTGGACACCTGATATGCCCCAAGTGCGCGGGTGACGGCAATGACCATACCCCAGAGGCGTGCAAAAACAGTTTCCGTTGTGTCAACTGTGAAGGCAACCATTCTTCCTATTCAAGAAGCTGCCCACGCTTTAGTGATGAAAAAGAAATCTTGAGAATTAAGACTGTACAGCAGCTAACATACAAAGCAGCGAAAACGCAACTGGAGTTTCAAAAAAGAGGATCTTTCTCTGAAGCGGTGCGTCGGGGAGTGGCATCGCTCAGAGTATCCGTGGGGACCCAAACTTGTGGGACTCCACTCCACACTCCCCAAACACAAGAAAAGTCTGCGGAGAGTTCGCCTCCGCCGGCTCCCGCCACAATCTCTACGGAGGTTGATGGCGCGCTTTCAGTTTGGGATGGGCTCACTGGGAGCTCATCCCAGACTGCCACACACTCAATGGAGCTTGACGACGATGACTGCATGTCACAGAAATCGTCGTCAAGTCTTCCAAGTACACTGGACCAGAGAGCTCCTTCCCTTGGGAAGGAGCAAAGAGAAAAACACGGAGGTCGAGGTAGAGGCAAGTCGAAGGAGAAACAGAGGCTTCCCCCGCCAAGGGTCACACCCCCTTAACACACAATGTGCAGAGTCCCTCTGCTCTTCTTTATTTCCATTATAATTATGGGACAGGTATTCCTTCAGTGGAACTGTCGAGGCCTCTACAGTAACGTTGACGATGTACACGATCTTTTCGAAAAGTACAGAGCTGTCTGCTTCTGCCTGCAGGAAACATACCTACACAAAGAAAACTTAAACCCTTTCCGGCGGTATAATGTTTTCAGGAAGGACCGCACAGACAGCGCACGTGCATCTGGTGGTGTGGCTGTAGTCCTTCCGCAGTGCATACCTGCAAAATACTTCCCACTCATTACAGACTTGGAGGCAGTAGCAGTCGAGGTGTGCCTCGACAGGACTTTGACGATATGTTCACTCTACCTGCCCCCATCAGTGGTAGTAGAGCAAAGAGATTTCGAAAACCTATGCAAACAACTCCCCCAGCCGTTTATGATTTTGGGCGACCTGAATGCCCACAATCCTTTGTGGGGAAGTGCAAAGCTAGATGCACGGGGGAAAATGTTGGAGAGGGTCCTCCTTTCTGGGTCACTCTGTCTCCTGAATACTGGGTTACCTACCTATGTGAACCCTGCAACACAAAATTTTTCTTCCATAGACATTTCATTATGCAGCCCATCAATTGTCCAGTTTCTTGACTGGACAGTTGAACAGAATCCTCGGGGAAGTGATCACTTCCCAGTAGTGTTAAAATATCGTACTATAGTCAACACTCTGACAACACGCCCTCCCAGATGGAAATTTCAACTAGCCGACTGGAATCAGTTCTCTGAAAAATGTGACATCTCTCTGATTCCTATTGATACAGTGACGGTCGAGGAAGCTAGCAATCTTATCAACAACGTCATCCTTGACGCGGCAATACAATTCATTCCCCAGACTTCTGGTCGTCTTCCAAAGCGACCTAAACCCTGGTGGAATAGTGAATGCGAGGAAACTCGCAAACTTCAAAATCGGGCGTGGGGTACATTTCGGAGGTACCCCACAACACAAAATCTCTTAGTGTTTAAAAAGGCAAGAGCAAAGGCCAGATGGACGTGAAAACAAGCTAAGCGGTCCTCTTGGCGCAGCTTTGTTTCTTCTCTGTCCTGTAATACCCCATCCAAAGTGGTGTGGGACAGACTCCGCAAAATCAGAGGGGAACATCTCAGTCGTTCAGTTCCTCTTTTAGAAGTCAATGGCCAGGCATGCCAAAGCCTAGAAGAACAGGCTAATGTCCTCGGTGAACACTTCGAAAGCATTTCAAGTTCTTCCCACTATACAAGTGAATTTCTTAAAACTAAACAAAGAGCTGAAAAACAAAAACTTCCGATACATGATGGCGATGGTTCTGCGTACAACCAACCATTCACCATGGTAGAACTTTCACGCTCGTTATTAGCTGCAAAAGCAACTGCTCCAGCCCCAGATCGAGTTACATATTCCATGCTCGACCACCTGTCTGACTTATCAAAAAAATGTTTACTCAACTTCTTCAACCATGTTTGGATACAGGGCACATTACCATCTGCATGGAAAATTGCCACTGTAATACCCCTCCTAAAACCAGGGAAGGAAGCTTCAAATCCAGTCAGTTACCGTCCTATTGCTCTCACGAGCTGCATAGGTAAAACCTTTGAGCGAATGGTAAACAACTGACTGATCCACCTCCTAGAAACAAATAATTGTATATCTGAATTCCAGTGCGGTTTCCGAATGGGGTGTTCCACAGTGGATCACCTCATTCGTCTAGAAACAACTAATCGTGAAGCTTTTGTCCGAAGGCAACACTGTTTGTCAGTTTTCTTTGATATGGAAAAAGCGTATGACACCGCATACGGTGGCGATACGGTATCCTGCAGGACCTCTATTCCATTGGTGTAAGAGGTCGCCTTTTTAAATGCATTGCTGATTTCCTTCAGCACAGAACATTTAGAGTACAGCTTGGAACTACTTTATCCCGTTCATTTGTGCAAGAGAATGGTGTCCCGCAGGGATCCGTTCTTAGTGTGACATTATTCTTGGTTAAAATTAACTCTATAGCAAGTGTCATTCCACCTTCCATATCGTACTCTTTGTATGTGGATGACGTCCAAATATCATGTTGTTTGGGAAGCTTGTCAAGATGTAAACGACAGATGCAGCTGTGTATAAATAAAATGGCCAAATGGTCTTCACTGAACGGGTTTAAATTCTCCACAGAGACAACAGTGTGTGTCCACTTTGTGAGAATAAGAGGAGCATTTCCACCACCCACGCTCAAACTTCATGGGCAAGATATACCTGTAAAATCGGAGAGCAAATTTCTTGGTGTCATATTCGACTCTAAGCTCTCCTTCAAGTCTCATATTCAAAACTTGAAAGTGAAGTGCCTCAAGTCGATGAATTTAGTGAAAATCCTCTCTCTCAGATCCTGGGGTGCTGACCGGGAAACACTCCGCCGTGTGTATACATCTTGCATTCGCTCGAAGATAGATTACGGGTCCGTCGTCTATGGCTCTGCCCGTCAGTCTGTGTTGAAATCCTTAGATACTATTCATCACCAGGGACTCAGGCTCGTTCTCGGTGCTTTCCGAACCTCACCGGTCCAAAGCCTGTATGTCGAATCTCATGAATATTCCTTAAAAAGACGGCGATTTTACCTCGCAGCATCATATGCACTAAGAATAAGAACTTTTCCGCAACATCCAGCACTCACTTCTGTCACAAGTACACGGTTTAAGCAACTCTTTATAAACAGACCCTCGGTAGTCCCTCCTTTTTCTATGCGCATTGAGGGGGATGTTCTGGATCACGAATTTTCTTGCTATAACACCCCAGTTTTGAAGTGTGGTAAAAGGCTCCCACCTTGGGAACCACCGCCAAGGTCCGATACTACATTGACAAAGTACAGGAAACAGGAAACTGCTACATCAACACTACAACAGGAATTCGAACACTTGAAAGAAAGTTTTGGAAACCATGTTGAAATTTATACTGATGGGTCAAAGTCTAGCGCAGGAGTGACTTGTGCCATGATTTCTGGAACATGCACATGGTCACATCGTATAAAAAATATAGCTTCCATTTTTACTGCAGAGGTGTATGCCATTATCCTTGCACTGAGCTACATTCTTCAAGGTTGCATAAAATCAGCCATCATATACAGTGATTCCTTGAGCTCCATTAATGCCATTTGTAGCAGACAGAAACAAAAGAATTTCCTTGTGCAACGCGCACAATCCTTGGCCAGCTCTGCACAGAAGAGGGGTTATTCTGTTATCCTGTGCTGGGTGCCGAGCCACACTGGCATATTGGGTAATGAATTAGCAGACCAGGCTGCTGCAGCTGCAACTTCCAGTGACATTACCCCATTTGAAATCCCCATCCAAAATATTAGGTCAACACTCAAGAAATCAATTTACGCTAAGTGGCAGAGCTTCCTGGATACGCAGACATGCAACAAACTCCACTTGGTGAAACCTCACATTCAAAGTCATGGAGAGTACCTGGAAAATCGTCTGTGTACTCTGTTACAATCAAGATTACGGATAGGTCATACATACGTTACACACAAGTTTTTACTTCACAGAGAAGAGCCGCCTCAATGCACGCATTGTGGTGAGCTTCTTTCTGTTATGCACATACTCATCACATGTCCACATCACGAAACTCATCGTCATCGTCATTTTAAGGAATTTTATACATATTTCTTACCTCTTCACCCAGCACTATTGCTCGGTGATGAGGCTATCATCCCTTTTAGTCGAGTTTTCAGTTTTTTAAAAGACATTGGAATTGTGAATCTTTTGTAGTTTTAGGCTTGCTTTTTATCAGTTGTTTCTCTCTTTTTTAAACATCGCACCTATTTTTAACTAGTCACATTTTAATCACAGTGTTGGCGCATTATGACCTGTGTTGTCGCTGCGCCACAAAACCCCCAATCATCATCATCATCACCTAAAATTCATAAGCCAGGAAATCCCGGTCGCCCCATAGTATCTTCGAATGACACATCAACCGAAAAAATCTCCACGTTCGTTGACCACCTCCTCAAAGACATCCCCCCGAAATCCCCGTCATACATAAGGGATACGAACCATTTCCTGCAAATAATTTCGGATAGCGAAGTCCCGACTGGTTCCCTACTTGTAACACTCGATGTTACCTCATTGTACACCAATATTCCTCACGATGACGGCATCCATGCCTCTGTCGTAGCATATGAAAAATTTTCCGAAAAACCGTACGACGCTGCTGTCGTAGAAACATTAATTTCTTTAATACTCACATGTAATAATTTTGAATTTGACAACAGGCATTACATTTAAATTAAGGGCACAGCCATGGGAACGAAGGTGGCCCCAAATTACGCAAATATCTTCATGGGTGATCTAGAAGGACGGTTCCTTGGCACCTGTCAACTTAAACCCCTAATTTTTAAGCGTTTTTTGGACGACATATTCATGCTGTGGCCACATTCTGAAGACTCGCTTTTGTCCTTTATTGAAAACTTCGGTAACGTGCACCCCACTATAAAATTCACTCACGCTTATTCTAGAGAGAGCATAGATTTCCTAGATGTCCATATATGCATATGCAATGGCACCCTCGTAACAAATCTGTAACGAAAACCGACTGCCTCCCAACAGTACCTATCATTTCACAGCTGCCATCCCCGACATACTAAATTGGCCATCCCGTACAGTCAGGCTCTCCGCTACCGGCGCATTTGTTCCCAAGATGACGAGCTGGACGCAAACCTTAACGATCTTGAAAACACGCTCGTCAGCCGAAACTTCCCCCCGGATCTCGTGAAGGACGCGATATGTAGAGCCCGTCGTACTAATCGCAGTGAACTTCTAAAAAACTCAACACGCCCAGAACGCCCCAAGCGGGTTAATCTTACAGTCACCTTCAATGGCGCGATCCCTAACCTTAAAAACATACTGAAACGTCATCACCCAATTTTAACACTGTCGGAGCGCCTTGGAGAAATATTTCGAGAACCACCTCGCATAGCATATCGTCGTGCAAGGAATGTTCAAGATCACTTAGTCAACGCCACCAAAGTCAATAAGCCACCTCCTACCACGGAAGGCTGCCACCTATGCAACGGACGAAGATGCCAAATTTGTATTGTGATGCAGACTGCAGACAGGGTACGAAGCACAAACAGCAACTTCCAAGTAAAAATCAAAACTATACTTCTGACTGCAACTCATCCAACATAGTATATCTATTGGAATGCAACGTATGCAAAGCACAATATTTTGGCCAAACTACAACATCATTCCGAATTCGTTTTAATAATCACAGATCCGGTATAACAAAGAAACCAAATCTCTCTGTGTCGCGTCATTTCAATCAAACCGGCCACTCATTCAAGTACATCCGCGTGTACATCTTACAATCTGGTTTCCCCTCAGACCGTAGCAGGCAACAGCGTGAATCATTCCTAATCCACAAATTCCAATCCACGATAAATGAAGACCCCGGCGTATTGTCTACAGTTCGCAGCTTTAGCTCGTAGACCAAGTCCCCCGACCCCCTTTCGTTCTTTCTGCCGTCTCTTTTTATCATTTCAGGTTTATCAGACGACCAAGGAGAACTCTCCTGGAAGACAGCCCTGCAAGTGCTCAATGGACCACTAGCAACAATGCTCCTGCAACATCACCAACGCCGCTCCACGTGCACTGTTCCCCTCTCATTTTTCCCCCTTTCCCTTGTACATAAGCCCTTGTCACCTATTTTCAACTTTAGTCCTATTGAAGGCAGCGCTGACTGCCGAAACGTTGACCCCTAACTGTAAATCTGTTTCTAGTCCCCCATTAATTATTAATGTAATAAAAGTACCAAGTGTTTTTAATCCTTATATGGTCTCCCAAGTCTCTTCATTACTTGTAGTCTATATGTACATATATATGTTTGTAAGTCAAACGTCGCCATGCCAGTACTGAACAGCTGTTTCGGCCTTCTTGGGCCTCATCAGCAGTACGCAGGCAGGCAACGTTTGAGCGGATGGCGTCAGAAGGTCACGTGGCACGTGACGCCTCCCGTCAGGGTGTCCTAAGACACCTCTGAAAGCCCAGTGCAAAGCCAGTCAAGTGTATCAGAGGAAAAAAAAATAGCAGGAGCTCTTTGGCTGCACGTATAGCATATGATTGTAAGTCAAATGTCGCCATGCCAGTACTGCACAGCTGTTTCGGCCTTCTTGGGCCTCATCAGCAGTACGCCAGCAGGCAACGTTTGAGCGGATGGAGTAAAAAGATAGATTCCACCCTATACGATTATCTACTCCCCAAAGACCCCGCAGCGGGCAGGTTTTATATGCTCCCTAAAATCCATAAACCTGGAAATCCAGGGCGCCAAATAGTTTCATGCAACGGTACAGCTACCGAGAACATTTCAAGCTTTGTTGACCACCTTCTTAAAGACATACCTCCTAAACTACCATCCTACATTAAGGACACCAATCACTTTCTTCAAGTTTTAAGTGAATGTCAGCCTCCTCCTTCCAGTTTGCTAGTCACGCTAGGCGTTTCCTCTCTATATACTAACATCCCCCACGAAGATGGCATTGCTGCAGCTGAAAGGGCATTTTCAAAATATGCTGATACCTCATAAGATCCTTGTGTCCTATCCACATTTCTCAATCTAATTCTGAAAAATAACTTCGAATTTGACGATAAGCACTACTTGCAAGTTCATGGCACGGCTATAGGTACAAAAATGGCACCTAACTATGCAAATATTTTTATGGGAGCTCTAGAGGAGGAATTTGTCTAAGCGCCTGAAGAAGCCCACACTTTACAACCGGTCCCTCGACGACATCTTCATAGTGTGGCCACACTCAGAAGATGACCTAATCACATTTATCAGCGACTTTAACAAAGCATATCCGGCCATCAAGTTCACCCATTCTTATTCCCATTTAACTGTTAACTTTCTCGATGTCCAAGTAAAGTTAACCAACGGGGTCTTGTCCATAAACCTGTTCCGTAAACCTACGGACTCTCAACAGTATCTAGCATTTAACAGTTGTCACCCGCGTCATACTAAACTTGCCATCCCTTACAGCCAAGGACTTCGATACAGGCGCATCTGTTCCAGTGACGATGACTTGGACAGAAATCTAGCTGAACTTAGGGAAACATTCATCGGTCGTCAATTTCCACCTAGCTTAGTTGACGACGCTCTAAACAAAGCCCGCAAAGCAGATCGCAAAGCCCTGTTCCAAAACCACAAACGCGTGTTAGATAATGGTTCGGTAAACCTCATCTTAACATTTAGCAGCAATATTCCAAGCGTTAACAATATACTAAACCGTCACCATAGTACCCTTCTCCAACCGGAGCGCATGGGACAAATTTTCCCTCAGCCACCGCGGGTAACTTAAAGGCGCGCGCGCAACCTGCACGATAATCTAGTTAGCTCTAAGGTTACCAGAGCAGCGCATCCAGGGAACGGCTGTCACCCATGCGATGGTCGCAGGTGTCAAATATGCAAATTAATGCAAAGCACCCAAGTACTCAAAAGTACTAATTCCAATTTTTCCGTCAAAATTAATAGTGACTTCGACTGTAATTCATCTAACGTCATTTATGTCATTCAGTGCGGCATGTGCCAAGCACAATACGTAGGTCAGACTAAAACATCATTTCGGATCAGGTTCAACAACCACCGATCTGACGTTACAAAAAAGCCAACCCTCCTGGTCTCTCGGTATTTCAAACAACCAGGTCATTCACTAAATAATGTGTCACTTTTTATTCTCCAGTCAAATTTTAGCTCAGATCGGTGCAGGGAACAACGAGAATTTTATCTCATTTACAAATTCCAATCAACCATTAACGAAGATCTGGGAGCACTTTCAACGGTAAGAAATCTGGCCGCCTAGATGAGCTACACTTTCTTCCTTTTCGTTTCCTTTCTGTTTCTCTTTCTTTTTTCTTTTTTTTCAGCAGCGCTCACCCTGCCCGGAATTTTCCCCAAAGCGGACAGTGAACTACGGCGAATGACATCACCACCCGGACTTGACCTTCTGGGATATTCCCGAATCTGACTCACTGACAAACCCCTGTGGCGTGCCCGTACCGATTATGACGTCATGTACCAAACATATTTAAGTAATGTGTAACCAGCTACGCATCTTTTGTCCTGACGAAGACAGTGCCACTGTCGAAACGTCGACCCCTTGCCCATTTTACTTTTTAGCGTCTCCCTACGTAATAAACTGTGTTTGTAACTTCCGAAGGCAGAAAAAATAAGCGATGTGAAGTTGCCGGTGGTGAACAATTCAAAGAGTGATATTAAACGGTAGGAACAACTTATTTATTTACACATGGTAAACAAGACTTTCGTGCACGAGACTGCACTTCTTCAGGTTACAAAAATATAAACATGGTACAGGCACATATATACAGTTGAAGGGGGAGTTCTGGCATGAGAGGGTAACAGGTGGATGGAAAGGATGCAAACACAGATAAAAATCAAAAGAACATAAATACAAAAGCAGGGGCATCAGCAGCGAAACATAACGCGAGCCCAAGGTCTTATACACAGGAAACGAGAACACTTGTTGGTGACGTTCGAGGAATTAAGGATAAAAAGGGGGGGGGGGAGGTTATGGCGACGGATGAGGACACAGGTGCGGAGTACAAAGGTGACCAGTGGACCGTGAGAAAGTGAAGACGGAGGTGGTCTCAGGAGAGAGACAAACGAAGAAAATGTGGAAATTGGAGAGTTCTGTGTGTGTGTGTTTATCATTATCTTTTTTTATTTGAAAAATTATATTTACGGGTTCAATAATTGTAGTGGGCCTGCGTGGATGTTCAAACCATGAGGCTTCAGAGGCTGGAATTTTCCAATTAAAAAGGATTCGCGATTTTTTCGGTTCATGTCACTGTTATAACCCGATTCAAGGATAACGATTTTGAGGTCTGTACCTAAAGCGTGTCCAGGAAGGTTAAAATGTGTAGAAACGGGTGTAGGATGGTTATTAACAATATTGGATTTATGGCCGTAAAACCTTTCCCTCATGGTGTTCGAGGTTTCTCCAATATACTGAATACAACATTTAGTGCACATAATGAGGTAACATACGTTAAAAGAGTTGCAGTGCAATCCCTGTCGGATTTCGAAAATAAAAGAGTTTGAGGTGCTCGAGATAAATGTACATGGGCTAATGAAATGACATGTTTGGCAGCGTTTGTTACCACAAGAGGAACACCCAGGATTTGGTCGGGATAGACGGGATGAAACTAGTAAGTTACGAATGTTACGTGATCGACGGAATGTGATGTTGGGGGGAGCAGGAAAAATTATTTTAAGTTTTTCGTCGCTGTGGAAGTATGTTGAGATGGCGGGTGAAGATGGACCCTGCGCCACTCAGTGCTTTGTTATAGGCGGTAACGAAGGATAAGGGGTTTTGTTGCTGCCGCGGTTCATGTGAAAGTAATGCAATGGGGTAAGCAATGGGGTCACGCGTGTCTCCCAACTATGCGAATCTTTTCATGCGGCAACTCGAAGAAAAAACATTAGCATCCTTCCCGGTCAAACCTTTAGTCTTCTTAAGGTACATTGACGACATTTTCATCGTGTGGTCGGGTGATGAACCATCCTTAATTGCGTTTTTCGAGCATTTTAACTCCGTACATCAGGCCATCAAGTTCACGTGTAATCTTTCCCACGCATCAGTGAATTTTCTAGACGTGACTGTCTCTATACAGTCTGGTAAGCTGGTCACGAATCTATACAAGAAACCCACTCACAAACGCCAGTACCTTCATTTTAACAGCTACCATCCTAATACTCAGAAAAGGAACATCCCCTTTGGTCAATTCACACGTCTAAAACGCATATGCTCTAACCCAGAAGATTTTGAGGCATGCGCTGAAGAAATGTCCAACGATTTTAGAAAACGAAACTACCGTTCCAACCTTATAAGCAATGCTCTCTCCGCGTGCAAATCTCTAGATCGGGATAAATTACTTTCACATGAACCGCGGCAGCAACAAAACCCCTTATCCTTCGTTATCGCCTATAACAAAGCACTGAGTGGCGCAGGGTCCATCTTCACCCGCCATCCCAACATACTTCCACAGCGACGAAAAACTTAAAATAATTTTTCCTGCTCCCCCCAATATCACATTCCGTCGATCACGTAACATTCGTAACTTACTAGTTTCATCCCGTCTATCCCGACCAAATCCTGGGTGTTCCCCTTGTGGTAACAAACGCTGCCAAACATGTCATTTCATTAGCCCTTGTACATTTATCTCGAGCACCTCAAACTCTTTTATTTTCGAAATCCGACAGGGATTGCACTGCAACTCTTTTAACGTATGTTACCTCATTATGTGCACTAAATGTTGTATTCAGTATATTGGAGGAACCTCGAACACCATGAGGGAAAGGTTTTACGGCCATAAATCCGATATTGTTAATAACCATCCTACACCCGTTTCTACACATTTTAACCTTCCTGGACACGCTTTAGGTACAGACCTCAAAATCGTTATCCTTGAATCGGGTTATAACAGTGACATGAACCGAAAAAATCGCGAATCCTTTTAATTGGAAAATTCCAGTCTCTGAAGCCTCATGGTTTGAACATCCACGCAGGCCCACTACAATTATTGAACCCGTAAATATAATTTTTCAAATAAAAAAGATAATGATAAACACACACGCACACAACTCTCCAATTTCCACATTTTCTTCGTTTGTCTCTCTCCTGAGACCACCTCCGTCTCCATTTTCTCACGGTCCACTTGTCACCTTTGTACTCCGCACCTGTGTCCTCATTCCGTCGCCATAACCCCCCCTTTTTATCCTTAATTCCTCGAACGTCACCAACAAGTGTTCTCGTTTCCTGTGTATAAGCCCTTGGGCTCGCGTTATGTTTCGCTTCTGATACCCCTGCTTTTGTATTTATGTTCTTTTGATTTTTATCTGTGTTTGCATCCTTTCCATCAACCTGTTACCCTCTCATGCTAGAACTCCCCTTCAACTGTATATATGTGCCTGTACCATGTTTATATTTTTGTAACCTGAAGAAGTGCAGTCTCGTGCACGAAAGTCTTGTTGACCATGTGTAAAAAAATAAGTTGTTCCTACCGTTTAATATCACTCTTTGATTTGTAACTTCCCTCAAATCTGTTTCCGCGCCTTCTTTTGAACTTCTGTAAAACTTCGTGGCCGTTTGATAATCCTTTTAACCTCACCTCACTATACATACATATATATATATATATATATATATATATGTGTATATATATATATATATATATATATATGTATGTGTGTGTGTGTGTGTGTGTGTGTATAGTGAGGTCAAACACGTCTAGTGCCATCTACTTGTTTCTTTAATGGCTTTTTTCCTGCATTATAATTCACTGGCTTGCACTGTGGCATCGAGGAGTGCTCAGTCACCCTCCCAGGGGTAGATCGCTCGCTGGGCGACCCCTGGTTTGCCGATTCCGAACGATGCGCAGCTACCCAGAGCTGACGAGTCGCAAACACGGCGAAACACGTGTCCTCTGGTGCTGTCGCATCGTTCCATGAGTATATATATATAGATATATATATATAGACTGAAATAAAGTATAGAGAAAATGAACCTCAGCTGCACTGCGGAAACTGTGGGACGCCTGAAGCGTGTAAACAAGGAATGCGTATTATCGGATTGCACGTGCCCGACGCTTCAGGGAGCCGGCAACCCGAGCGTGCCAGTGGCTGACATGCTATATCGGAGCTATTGGAAAGCAAAAGTAAGGGGCTACGAATGGCGCGATGTGAAGGCACAATAAGGTCTTTGTTCTACACTGTTAAAACAGAACTTCACCACATAGCACGCTCCTAACCAACCATCATACCGGATAATATCATTCTGTGTCATGATTTGTTCAAAACAGGCGGGAGGCGCCTATCTGGGACAGATTATCTTGTCCCAGATAGGCGCCTCCCCCCTGTTTTGAACAAATCATGCCACAGAATGATATCATTCAGTATGATGGTTGGTTAGGAGAATGCTATGTGGTGAAGTTCTGTTTTAACAGTGTAGAAGTTCATTCTCACTAGCGATTATTATTTACATTAAGAAACACGGGTTGTTGTGCAACATAGGAAACGAGCTCGTTTCGAAGTGAGAACTGATGTTGTGGTCACGTGATTACTTATTTTTATTTCTTTTTCACGCAAGTTTTTATCTTCGTTTTATATTCGATTTATCAAGCTTTACCTGTTTACATTCGACGCACGTGGTCACTTACGCGCTACATCTGCGTCTCCGACAAAGTTTAGGTTTAGCTCTCATTGTCTGGCAACACCGGGACGCCAGTCGTGCTTGGTCGTGCTCGCGTTCGTGCTCAGGCGCTCGATTTGTATTTTAACTGGTGTTCAGATCTATTGTAAACTATTTAAGAGCGATATTTTGCACCTCGGGACAAGCAGGCCTGGAAAACGAGAACGGTGCTATAATGGCAGACATCACCTCTCTTGCAGAGGTGATGCCAGCTTGTGTGAAGCGAAAGTGCCGCCTGTGGACGCAGAGTTTTGCAGGACTTCAAATTGCGTTTGCGACGTGTAGCGTTTTGAGCGAGTACACCGGTAACGACAATGGCAGATATCAGGTAAGTTATATTGGATATCTCATGATCCTCAAGCGAAAGAAGCTTGTCATCGCGCATGATTCAGAACCCTAGTCCTAGACCTGCGGTATGTTCTGTTAAGATATTTGACAAGGATATCGGTGAATTTATGGAAGTTTCTCCGGACGACACCATTCAAAATATGTACCGCATACGGATTGTTCAGGAGACAGCGAAGGGAGGAGGAAGCGCCGCAGAGGGTGCGCAGTCTGCTGCCACTTCACTGTCGCAACGAAGCGAAACGGTATGATAACGCAGCTTTGCTTCCAGCACATATTTCTGCCTATTTTATTTGAGTACCAAAGAACATAGAAATATTAGTATACGCAAGGACAGCTGCTATTGCGCACTTCGCATGGTAAAGTTTTCGAATTTGGCTACAAAAGTATGCCGCACGAAAGTTACACTCGAATAGTTACAGTGAGCTTTGGTGTTGCTTTGCAGTCTTTGCTCAGTTTCGCCAGACAAAAGTCAAGCGATTCTCTTGTATTCACCTGTACTGTATGGGTTTCTGTTTTCTTTATTCAGGAACAACATGCCATACAGCAGAACACAGTGGCCGCTCTACTGAATGTGGAGGATTTGGGGAGTATAAACAAGTCATTCTACATGGAAGAGTAGGTGCGAACCGTCGTTTTGTTTTAACTTTTACATGAGAAGCTATTGTAGAGGGACCACAAGCAGAAGGTGGTGGAAGAGGGAAACTGAAATGCCAATTTGCCTGCCACTTTGGTTGCAGTTAGATTGCAGCATGCATGAAAAAAAGAAGAGAAAAACGAAATAGTTGTGGAGAAACAGCATAGTCTAGTATTCAGTACAGTGCAATGCAACTATAATGTGCTTGTGAAATGACTTGATTTTGAGCTTTGCTTTTTTAATACAGGGTGTTTTTGTATTAACCTTAACAGTACTTTTATATCATTTTCATGTTAGCTATCTTAATGCGGTTTCTGCAGGTGGGTGGTACGTCCTGGCGGACAACTTGCATGAGATATTTCAAAATTAAAAGGTTGATTAAGTACAATTGTCAAATATCACACACTAGTTGTCCGCAGAGGACATGTTGCCAACCTACAAAAATCGCATCGATGTAGCTATGATAGACTGGGATCAAAATATTCTGTTAAGGTTCACACAAACACCTAGGAAATAAAAGTGTCAGGCCTCATGGGGGACATTTGAATGCTCATTCTGTTTTGCTTGCATACGTGAATGATTATCATTTTTTGCAGGAGTTGGACCCAAGTAAGTATATCTTGCCTTTAGGCCTCTTATTTTCCTGTTGATCTTTGAAGTGCACCTTAGACCTGACACTTCCTGTTTACTTACAAAATCAGTTTTCTTACACCTCATGTTTCCTTTGTTACTGCATTGCCTGTCTGTTAACCCTTCGTCGTTCTTCACATAGTATCACCATTGCAAATCACAATCAACAGGAATACTGCATCTGATGACGATGGAAAGTCCTACCCACTTCCTCAATTTGGCGTGTTGGAGGCTGCAATCAAAAATGGCGAATCCCTAAAGCCATCAGTACACTGCAAAATAATTGACCTTCCTTTGCAGTCCATTGTCAACTTCACCATGTAAGTTATGCGCCACTGGTATCACCTGGGTTTATTATGTATGTCTGTTCCCGCCAAAAAATCACAACATTAACAATTGTATTCCTTTTTTCTGGCTACCCATCAAAGAAGTTTTACTTTAAGGTAGTGAACTTGTTACTTGTGCGGTATCCATGTCTTACCGATGTTAGTAGTTCTGGCTACGTAAGTTTATTTATGTGATCGATGCGAGCATGTTAGAGTTGTGGAACCAAGATAATGTTTCTGTGATGCTCCCCTCAGAAGAGCGTACAACTAGATAATTCAGGCCGTACTCATTCAGATTTGCTGTTAGCTTAGCCAGTTAAGCGGTAAAGGAAACTTGAAATTTTGCCCATTGTGCATTTGACCAAATATCTTACCAATTTCTAATGTTGGAAAGCTATCTGATTCAAACCGCACCATTGGCTAGTACCATGCTAGCAGAAGGCAGCCACTGCAACGTCACTTTCAACGAGGCACTACTTCTTGCAAACAGTGGCTGTAGAGAGTTCCAATTTTCTAGTAAGTGCGTCGGTTTACCACGTACACGACACCGCTTGCCTAATTTAATTTTGCTCCACCCCGAATGGAAAGTAGCAAATCATTTTGAAGGCTGGTGTTGTCTTTACAAAGCCAAGTGCTACGGACTGACCTCCAACTATGGTCTGTGGGACAGCCACTCAAAGTTTTGGAAGGTACTGCATGCGAAATATTTGTCTGAAATTGTTACTTGGCGGTTCAGCACCCTGTGTCAGTTTTGCGTCAATATTTTGGTAACTGCTGGAGAGTATAACGCACCAATCTATTACTTAAGGTACACAATATTGCATCAACTGATGATTTCATAAATCAGAAAGTGTGACTAAACGATTTCAGACAAATGTGTCGCATGCAGTAGGGTCATTCCACGCCAAATCACCCAAAGGTCGTGCTCGAGCCCCTCCGTTTTGCATCCAAACATTATCATGGACTCCGTATTGCAAACAAAGGTATTTTTCCGAGTTTTTCTGGACAATGGCAACCATCGTCGATTTAGGCGGAGTCAAAGTTCGTCTGAATCGAGAAAACCATACTACGAGAAAAGCTACTTACTGAGCAGGGTTTTGCATCTAGGTGGACTTTAGTGACATAGAATGAAAGACCGTGGCCCTAACATTCTTTCAATATCAAGTTCTTCCCTGGTGTTTCATATTCGGCAAGCAAGACAGGGCTGCTTTTTGGCACTATTTCTGGCTACTTTGCACCTTGCTAAGGACACTTTTCGCACAAGCTGAAAGGGACAAAAAAGTTAAGCGTGTTCTGGACCTTCCATATTTCAAAATCACAGGTTCTGAAGGCATAATACTTTTTGCCTCATTTAATCCCAAATGCCGTACTTTTGGGAACGTTTGCCGTCCTCAATGCCATTTTTCAAAACGAAGTGGTCTGTCGAGAAAAATCCAGATGGGTGGAGATGACAGATTAATGTCTATACTAACGCATATAAAAAATTAAGAAGGTACTTTTTGATAAGGGTGAAAAATATTTCTTTTTTTATGTCCCACCTCCTCTACACATACTAGGTAATGCTGGGGCGCGCGAGGCTTCATTCGTCTAAGAATGTTTTTTTCGTGGGGTGAAGTTTTCCTATCCGTTCTGGGGGACCAGAACCATCTATGCTACTACCGCGCATTAGCCCGAGGCGTTCATGTGCTGCTTGCTAGTCTATCCACGCCGAACAGCTGGCTGACGAATCTTAGCCTACCACGTTGGAATCGTAAAAACAGTTTAGTTACAATTCCTACAGGGCTGGGAAAAAAGGGGGCACGCTCATATCCGGCCGCAGGACGCAGCTTGTGAAACCTGGGCACGCGATCTGTTCACGCGCCTCACGTAGAGCCGTCTTACACGGCCCTCGCGTAACTATGTGGGACATGTGAAATGTTTTCTCGCCCTTATCAAAAAGTACGTTTCTATTGTTCTATATGCGTTAGTATAGATATTGATATGTCATCTCCAACCATTTGGATTTTTCTCGGCCGACCACTTTGGCGTTGGAAATGGCCATTTTTGCCAAAAGTACGACATTTCGGATTAAATGTGGCATAAACTATTACGTGCTCGGTCTCCAGAACATGTGATTTTGAAGTACGGAAGGTCCAGAACACGCTGATTTTTTTTTTTTTTTTTTTTGCCCTTCCAGCTTGTTCGAGAAGTGCCCTTAGCAAGGCGCAAAGTTGTAAGAAAAAGCGCCAAATAGCAGCTCATATGCTAGCCGAAAATGGAACATGAAGGAAGAACTTAATATTGGCAGAATGTTAAGGCCACGCTCTTTCATTCTATATCAGTGACGTCCACCCAGACGCAAAACCCTCCTCAGCAGGTCACCTTTCTCGTTTTCGCGACTCTGACGAACTTTGGCCCCGCCTAAATCGAGAGCATTTCAGCATAGGACCGTAAGACTCTGGAAAATATCTTTATTTGCAGTAAGGATTGCATAATAATTTTTGGAAGCAAAACAGACGGGGATCGAGCACGACCTTTGAGTGATTTGGCCTGGAATTACAAAGTGGACACTTGTGGCCTTCTTTGGCAGGATTCACGGACTGTTGCCTTAAGAAACAAATTCAAAAACGAGCGGCGTAAGGTGCAGTCAAACAGAAGGGTCGTGGAAGCAAGGGAGCAGTTTGCTGCGTCAACGAAAAGAGTAGCAAACGTTGAGGAAACAGACTTTTCCGAGGAAACACTTCAAAGAAGAAAAGTGAAGAAAGTAGCTGTAAGATTGTACCTACAAAAATTAGTTTTTAACTTAGTGAGTGATTTTGTTTTGTACTTGTTATAGTTCTTCACAAGATTTCGATAACCAAGCTATGACAGTCACCCCAGTACTTAGCAGATATTAGCTGTTCAATGAGTATTTTAAAGTACTGACCTCCATAGATCTGGCGAGCTTGTTGTTAACATGCATAAAAAGCAGTTCTGAAAAAAATACTGCAAGCGTAATCGCCCTCTTTGTCAGAGTGCCGATGTTGTATCATGGAGCCAGTCGTAAATTTGAAATGTATCTGGGATAAGGTGTCAGAGCTTTAGTGTACTAATTTCAAGTAACAAAGTTATTGTAACCAATTACTTTTACTGTAAATAACTAGTGTAGAAGCAATCGGCCATTGCTAATGACAGTGACATTCAATAAACGCCTGTAGCACTGGGAGCATTGCTCGTTCCCAGTGCAGTTGTTCTGAAGGCTGCACGTCCCTGTCGAAACATGCCCCCACTGCAAATAGGCTCTTTTCCAAACGAACAAGTGCAACAACAAGTTACACTTTACTTAGTTCACTTTTCACTCACAATTCATATTTCAGACTCATACTTTTTGTAGTTTACGCGCCACGCAGTGCCCTCAAGCACCAATTGAAAACTATCGGCTATTAACTTTGCAATTTACAGTACTGGCATTTTACATATTTGTCTCCACAAGCTGTAGAGGGGGAAATGTTAGGTGAGAGTGTTTTATGCAAATTCATACAAAATATCTACTTAAAATGTGAGTCACTGGCACTTCAGAATGTACAAAAATCAGCAGAATTGTATCACATATTTTACAACAATGACATCTGAGAAACTTTTCTTTTTGGACAGCATAATTATGTAAGTGTCTCTGGTGCGGAGGATGAGGTCGGCATTACAGAGCATGAACAGTGGCTCCTAAAAGCAGCAAAAAGGCCTGTGCCTGATGAGGTTCAGGTCATGAGTCGAATGGATGCCACCTTCAGCCGAAGAGTCACAGCGCTGGCAGAACTCCCCTCCATAGCCACAGTGAAGGAGCGCTTCCCGTATCTCATGGAATCTGCAATGGTAAGTGTTATTTAAAAAAGGCTTTAGAGACCGCACATGGTTGTTCAAGGTGAAAGCCTACAATCCAGGTAAAACAGTTACATACTTCTAGAAACTTCGCTGCAATCGGTTGTTCGTAGGGTGAAATGATGTGAAATCAGGTACATAAGGTGAAATGATGAAAAAGACCCATGTGTAGATTTGTTTGTGGCTTTTACTAAATAGACCCTTCGAAGTGAATTGCGACGCATTATGACCACCTCTGCCGTAGAAAATAGGGTGGTATAGGACATTTATGATTTCTTGGAACGTGCGGCTTTTATTTTTCATCATTTACTGAGAAAACTGTCTAGGTTAAATATTTCCTTAAAAAGATCTTTCGTGTCACATTTTAAGCACCCAATGCACCATCGTGTTAAGTTCATATGTTCGGAGTGTCAGTATTAGAAGGCAGGTTCTTTATTTTAGGGCCAGCATTTTTTATTTATATTTGTTTTGAATACTTGTGGGTCATGTTGTGAAGCAGCGCAGAGCTTTCATGATGGTCGCATTGAATGGCAGTGATATATGGCGAATTGTGGTGCGTGGAGCAATGTGCCCATTGCTATTGTTACATTTTTCTTTAAAGCTTTAGGCATAGTCGGGTAAGATTTTATTCGAATAAACCCTGTTGACATCATGTTAAAAAATGATGACAAAAATGCTTTATGGGTGTTCACAAACTGCTTCCGTTGCAATATTTCTTGATTGTTGTCTTGAAAATCGTTGGCACAAACTGTACTCTAAGCTCCATGATTTTGATGAGTTCCTTCCGACAAGGTTCTCCACATGCTGCAATCAGTTGCTACAATCCACCAAGTGCCCGCTGCAGCACTTAGGAGAATGTGCAACTATTGTGGTCAACCCTAGAATTAGGAATTTGAGTTTGGGTGGGGGTTATGTGAGGTGCAAACCAAAATGTCGGGCGCTCTTTATTGATAAATTGGCGTACAGCAGAGGCAAATATTGTATTGTTGCTCTTAGATATGCAGTCATCATATGTATATTTTCTGTCATCTGTCAGTTTTGTAGGGAATACCAAAGACTTCAAGGTGAAGACCCTCTATGTGGTACATCATCTGGATTAAAGAAGATCAGGAAGCTTGCTATGTCACTAAGAATAAAATGCAAAGAGGACCTCCTCCAGAAAATAGAGGAAGCACCATCCCTCTCATGCGATGAAACACGTCGGAACCGTAAGTATACTTCCTACTGTTCATTTATAATTAATTGTGTTATATCGTATGCTGAGTGTCTTGTTTTTACCAGCAACATATTAAGAAAATTAAAATGGCAAGTTGTAGTAGCACAGGTTTACTTTACATAGCAGTCGTCCTGCCTTGAAGCTGGTAGAAATAATGACACTTGTGCAATTAACCCTCTAACAAACAAAAATTGTATTTCTATTATTATTTTTTTTGGGGGGGGGATGAGGGAACACAAAGGCAGCTGAATTGAAAGCAATCACTGTAAAAGCAGTTCCTTTTTTAAAATAGCTCTTCCAAGTATAGCCCACATTGAATTTGGCGCAACGTAATTTCTGGTCACACGTTTTTGAGGGCGACACCACAATTGAGCAAAACTGCATTAACTGCTCCGTCGTGCCAAAATATGTGACTTGCATTTTATAATAGCATGTGATCCCTTTACATAAACATCTTTTTTAGCAAATAGTGATTTTTTTAGTTTGAATTGAATAATGAATCGAATATCAAGCAATATAAGATAAATACTAAAAAAAGAAATACGTATACAATTTAGTGAAATATATGGATAATGGGGACATTAAATAGAAGCGTCCTACTTGTAATGAAGAACACTGAGTACATTTTATCCTCCCTGCAATAACAACAAATAAGTGATGACAGGAGTGTTTCATCACAGTGATGTGCGACGTACCTCATTGTGAAGGAGGCATACAACAAAAATTATCAGAAAGAACGAGAGGAGGAAAAAAAGGAAAGGAGTGATTTATGAACAATTTAGTACGAGTGAAGAACTCGACAGTAATCCTGAACACCCACTAGCATAGGCTACAGGGTACCAAGCAAGCCTGTGGACAATAGGGAGTTCACAAACACATGGGGATGCCGGCAATGGTGCAAAATGCACACACTGCCTTTTTTTCGTTCAAAACCAGCTATACGATGTGTTCTGAAAATGTTTCGACTTGTGACATAATTACGCGGCTACTCACCAGCTGCTTTGTTGTCGCTGCAGAGAGATGGGCCGCTTGGCCTCGACAGTGCCGTCATAATTGTAACACCTGCAGAAATGCACAAACCTGATCTGGCTGCACAGTATGATGAAATTAAGGTAAAAGCCTCAGGATGAGAGCCGCCGATATTTCCAACAGAGGCTGTTCTTCTTCTGGGCATTATGAATATGATGCAAATGAACCAAAAGTAACGTAACGTCTGCTGCTCAAGCAACGTCTGCTGAAATGTTTTTAAATCCTATTGAAGTAAAAATATTTTTCACTGTAATGCGTACCTGAATTATGCTTGAAATGCAGAAACAATGGCAGCATTGTACAGCACGCTTCATGTTACACCTCAAAGCCTTAGGCACAGTCCACATTACGTTTGAAGAAATTAGAAGCCTACTTTGTATTCGGAAGTGTGAGGCGAAGCCTACTTTACATTACTGAGTATGCCGCAAAGCTGGCTTGCAGGATGGTGGCGATATGAAAAAAAACGAAAGGATCTGTATATTTTTGAATATCGCTATTTGTTTCAACAACGAAATCAAATCTACGATTATTCCATTCCATAATAAAAAGTTCACAGCCCTGAGTTTTTACTTAGCTGGGCCCGTTTCCGGCAGCCTTGCTTTTTGTTGGTATCATGTGATTCAAAAATTAGGCAAAGCCTAATCAAGTAGGCACTAGTTGAAATATAATTTTTTTACAATCGTTTTCTTCAATTCTGCTACCTTGGCTTTTCACAAAAAGCCACAATTAAAAAGGTTTCAAAACTATCTTCTATAAGTAGTCGCTTAATTGCACAAGTGTCCGTGGTTTAATAGTCTCAACTCCCTGTGAGCTTACATTACACTCTAAGCTCTGCTATAATGGACTATCCTGTTTCAAAATATGTTGTCAATAAAAAGAACATTTTGTAGAGTAAACACACTACGGGTGTCCTCTGTTGAATAGCCATCGTAATTGCTAAATATTGCAATCTTTCAGATGTCCTCGCTATCTATGCCCTTCAGGTAATCTGAGACAACATGAAGAAGCCTGCAGCATGTGGAGCCTTCTTTGTAAAAAGTGGTGTGAGTACATTTAATATATTTGAGGTGTGAAAACTGAAGCAGATGTGGGTACAGATGTTGCATTTATAAGTAGTCTTGTAGGCTTCACATTTATACGAAGAAGTGAGGGGACATTCACAAAATCTAATCTTTTATTCCCTCATTTCAGTTGTGTTCTACCTATCAATCGCAACCCAATGTTAGGCAGTGCCTTCACAATTCTCCATATAACTGTGTGTTATGATCTTTCTTTTCATGCTGTGGTCTGATTGCCTACTCCTGTCTGCTGTTTCGCTTTTGTTTTTGTTTTTTTCACGTCATCGTCATCCATGTATGTATGTGTGTGTGTGTGCTTTTGTTTTCGTGGCACAGAAATGTTGATGGGCTCGGGGTTGCTGAGTGTGGGCTTTGGTTACTTCACTATTTATTCAATGCAATTAGCGTAAATTTTCTCATGAGGCTGACCCTTCCTCTTTCCTTTTTTTTTTCTGCGTGCTTTGCATTTTTGCTCCTATTTCTATTGATCAGTTATATAGTTTTCATATTAAAATTAGGGTTACTGTTGTTTAATTTGCCCGACATTCAATGAGGGGAGGGGATATGTTTATTAAGAAAAAAAGAAAGGAAATCAGACGAAGTGGTGGTTTCCACTAATATAAGTATAAGCGTGAAGACACTATAGGAAAAATGTTGAGAAGCAAAGCAAAAATATTCGCATACAGCTTGCAAAGTATGATTAGTTGTAGCTTCTAAGTGCTAGCTACCTGCTCGTTCAACAAATAGACGCATTCAAATTAGATTCTGCAATATGTGCCCTGTTTTGACCTCGTGACACAGTAGATGGGTGTTATCCATTTTTCATGAATTACCTCAGCCCTTTATAGTAAGCACTGCAACAAGAAACAGCAGCAAAAATGACATACAGACTTTCAATCCAGCTTCAGATGATTATCAGCGCATATTTAGTTTCACCAGCGTCTTGAAAATTCATGGCCTCACATTTATCCATGCTTTTGGTACATACTGTGGTTGGGCTCCCATGTCCAGGTTCAGCACCCAGCTTACTGAGCACCAAGACACAGCCTGTACTACAGGAGAAATATTTGTTACTCACACACGTATAACCAATCCAATCCGAGAAGAGTAGAGCTCTGAACCCCAGGACACACATTATTTTAATAGCCTTCTCAGCCACCGAAGCCAAGGGCGATATTTTATCTAAGCAATTAATATTATCTGCACCTTACCTTTGCATCCTACCACAACAATATGATCTGCAGCAGAGGACCCTAATATGAAACTTTAAGTTGGTCTTGAGTTACCTTTGCACAGCTTTAAAATGCGAAATTTTCCAGATGTGTTATACTGTTGCACACATTAAAAATTAGACAACATGGGGAGGCGTTCTTTGTATGGCTAAAGCCACCACATCAGAGTTTCTCTCTGCCTCTAAGTGGAGGACGCATAAAACATCTTCAAGCTACTCACAGTCTGACAGTATAATGTTAGTATAATGCATAATATAGTGATACTATAATGCTAGGTATACAGGTATAATGTGCAGAACATTCGAATGTGTAGTGACATGAGCTATTTCAGAGTGATTATAGTCTTGTATATATCAGAATGGGAGTTTGCGGCTGTTTCAGCATAATCTGAATAGGCAGTTCCTTTCTTCTGCATGAGATTAAAAGGAATAAAATGAGCACATACGTATCTCCGTTCTTCAAATAATAACGGATAGCTCTGTAGCACGGGACTGGACACATGGCTGTAGTTCCTCATACAACAGTGCACATGTTTGACGACATGTCTGATAGCGAAAGGAATCATTGCCCCTCAATGCTCTTGTGAGCCAGAGTGCCTTGAACTAAGGGCACACTCTTGTGCCGCCTAGTTCTCTTGAGAACAGCTGTGCCACAGCTTCTTGTCAGAACAGTCCCTTCGGACAGATTGAGCTCACAGACTGCGAATTCATAACGCTTCCAAATTCTTTTGGTGGGTTTAATAACACTGGAAGCGTCAGCCTAACCTAAGCCTGTGCATATAGGGCAATATGATGTAACATCCCACTGTTACAGCACATGCAGTAGCACAGAAAGTCTTCCTAAGAGTGCATATGTCTAATTTTCCAAATGAATGTTCCCGTCATACCCTGTATTGTTTATTCAGGGAATGACATAAGCAGCACAGAAGATCTGTTCTTGTACATAGATAAAGAAAAATTGTTCCGCACCATTAATGCGGAAGAGGGCATTGCGGTATTAATGTCTGCATACTTTATACTGCATATAATTTACCCAAAGGCTGCGTATAACACGGCCTGTGTATTAGAAAGACTTTCCGCCGTATTCTTGAACAAGACTCGACTTGACGCTCCGCCTCGACTACAACGAGTGGAGGAAAGTGGCGCTCCTCCACTCGAAGAGCCCATGCGTTTCATGAACCCGTTTTGCAGATTTCTCCGCCAACGCGCTCCTCGAGAAACCGTCCTCGAATAAAGCTGTAGTCTCGCCCCCAGGCGTCTTTCGGGACCCATGGTAAATGTTATTTCCGTGCTCCTACATCACAAAAGAATCATAGGAGAAATCTGAGATTTCAGCATTCAGTCCAGTATGCCTCATGGACAACATAAGTGCAAAAAAACTGAACTTTATTCACACAGCATGGAAATTATGAGATGTAGCATATGTGATACAACGGGCACTAAGCTCTGTGAAACTGATAAAAGCAATTTCGTTCTTTCGTAAAACACAGGCTCACATTACATTTACAACATGTCACAAAGCTGATCTTGTTGGCACTCGGGGGGCAGTTCTTACACAGTTGCCTGCTGTTGGAGAAAACGGGAAGATGTCCGACATCATCCTTTCGAGTATCGTTCACAAGGGCCTTGCTTGTACCTGCGAACTTCCGTCTCTTGGTTCTGGGGCTTGACAGAGATGATGGGCGTCCCCTTATGCTTTTCCCACCCTTCATTAGGCTATTCGACACATGGGCAATGAATACACGGAGCTTCATTGGTCTCATCTGCAGCTGCACACAGTGCCTCCTATACAAGTTCCAAGCATTTACAACAGCAATCATAATCGTGTGGTAAAATATGTAGACGTACCAATGTCGTGATTTTATGCAGTACTTGTGCAGGGAGACAAGGTAGTTATATAGGTCTATTCCCCCCATAAAGGTATTGTAAACCCCAACAACATGTGGGCGTGGGACCTCAACATGCTCCTTCTTCTTTCCGTCCCACCTTCTTACGGTTTCGAGAGGGTCAACAGAGAGGTAGTTGGAAATAAGTGTGACAGCACGGTTGTCAAACCACCTCACAACCGAAAGCGAACGAGTGTCGTCAACACGATAGTCAAATGAGCCCCTCCCTTCCTTCCTTAGCTCATTCTCAGACTTTAGTCTGCATCCAGCCAGTCTGTTTTGGCGCAATGTACCAACATATTCCATGCCTATCTTTTTTTTAATTTCTGCAACCAGGCCTATATTACTGAAAAAGTTATCGGCAGCAACTTTGAACCCTCGGTTCCGTGGAACTCCTGAGCACATTTCCAGGACTGTGTCTCCACCAAGACCAAAGTCCTACTTTTTGTTGCTGTGACCCTGGTACACTTCATATTGGTACAGGATGCCAGTGACTCCTGCACGGCCCCAGAGTCTGAAACCCTAGGGGGTTGGCTTATTGGGAATGTATTGCTTCAAGTTGCTGCGGCCTGTGAAAGACACCATGATCTCGTCCACGGCATTGAATTCTTCCTGTTCAATGGAAGCACAGTTTTGTTGGAGCCTTGAGATCCACGGACGGACCTTCCAAAGTTTGTCGTCCTTTTTGTCATCATCCGTGACATCGATGTTGTTGACTATGTGAATGCACTGCATCAGTTTTTGAAATCTGTTCCTTGACATAACGTCACAAACAGGAGCGTACCGTGTACCACCTTCCCAGTAGCATCGTGTAGTTGGCATCTGAACTAACCCCATCTGCAAATAAATTCCCAGGTATTGTTCCAGCTCCTACTTTGTTGTGGCCACACAGTCACCATTTCTCTGTGTACTGTAAATGTTTGTTTGCTCACTCAGACGATCCAGGATATCAGTGGTCACAAACCTCCTGAAGAACCCAATGGGTGTGTCCATGTCATCAGGCTCAGAAAACTCATCTGAGAAAGTCCCTTGGTTGCCCCTGAGCAGTTCTTTTTATCATGTTCCATTGTCCACTGAAGAGGCACATGGTGCACCACCTCTGGCGATGCTGTCTTCCTCATCAGCTTCTTCACCGCCTTCATTATCCGACGACATCAAAAGTAGCTTGAGGAGACTTCGGATCCGGAGTAAACTCTTCGTCGTCATCTTCGGACAGGACGCTGACATCGCTGATGTCATCACCAGCCGCGATGTGCTCTAAAAAGGAGCCGTGTGACCTGCGAAACGTAATGATGAATGACTGATAGATTCAAAACGAACTTCCGCATGCACATTCGTCAGCGAAGGCAATGATATCCACAACTTAGTTCCATTGTATCACAGGTGATACGCTGGTCTTCGCTCGCTCAAAAATGCAACTTGTAAACATGCAAAGTTCAGAAACGCTGTGCACAGTACTTCAAAAGTATCCCAGAAATAAGTTTCAAGTACCTGGAACGTTCACTCATCTGCAGTTTTTGCAGCACGGCCATAGAAAGGTCGGGTGGGTATGCCGCTATCGTGGCTGCTGCTGGCAGCCATCTTTACACTACGACTATGGGCCTACTAGCGCCCGCTACTGAAAGCGCGATTTCAGAAATACATTCCGAAACGTATCATGAGTGGTATAGTGGATATTTCATTCTGAACTTCGCGTTTGCAACAGCAATATACGAACGATTCAATGTTCAGAATACTACAATAAACAAAAATGATGCCATCAACACTCGGTGTTCCAAGAGGTTATCACCCAGCCCAATGGGGTGACCGGACGGGGACCGGCGTATTCAACATGGTATGACCGATGGCGTTCGAACACTCTTTATTGTGTGAGTAATATCGCGTCCCCGCCTTCGGTTATAAACACCACACGACAGGAAAGTGTAACAATCACAATGAGATAAATGAAGTAAAATAAACAAAAAGGATGCCATCAACACTCGGTGTTCCAAGAGGTTATCACCCAGCCCAATGGGGTGACCGGACGGGGACCGGCGTATTCAACATGGTATGACCGATGGCGTTCGAACACTCTTTATTGTGTGAGTAATATCGCGTCCCCTCCTTCGGCTATAAACAGCACACGACAGGGAAGTGTAAATATCACAATGAGACAAATGAAGTAAAATAAACAAAAATTATGCCATCAACACTCGGTGTCCCAAGAGGTTATCACCCAGCCCAATGGGGTGACCGGACGGGGACCGGCGTATTCAACATGGTATGACCGATGGCGTTCGAACACTCTTTATTGTGTGAGTAATATCGCGTCCCCTCCTTCGGCTATAACCAGCACACGACAGGGAAGTGTAAATATCACAATGAGACAAATGAAGTAAAATAAGCAAAAATGATGCCATCAACACTCGGTGTTCCAAGAGGTTATCACCCAGCCCAATGGGGTGACCGGACGGGGACCGGCGTATTCAACATGGTATGACCGATGGCGTTCGAACACTCTTTATTGTGTGAGTAATATCGCGTCCCCTCCTTCGGCTATAACCAGCACACGACAGGGAAGTGTAAATATCACAATGAGACAAATGAAGTAAAATAAGCAAAAATGATGCCATCAACACTCGGTGTTCCAAGAGGTTATCACCCAGCCCAATGGGGTGACCGGACGGGGACCGGCGTATTCAACATGGTATGACCGATGGCGTTCGAACACTCTTTATTGTGTGAGTAATATCGCGTCCCCTCCTTCGGCTATAACCAGCACACGACAGGGAAGTGTAAATATCACAATGAGACAAATGAAGTAAAATAAGCAAAAATGATGCCATCAACACTCGGTGTTCCAAGAGGTTATCACCCAGCCCAATGGGGTGACCGGACGGGGACCGGCGTATTCAACATGGTATGACCGATGGCGTTCGAACACTCTTTATTGTGTGAGTAATATCGCGTCCCCTCCTTCGGCTATAACCAGCACACGACAGGGAAGTGTAAATATCACAATGAGACAAATGAAGTAAAATAAGCAAAAATGATGACATCAACACTCGGTGTTCCAAGAGGTTATCACCCAGCCCAATGGGGTGACCGGACGGGGACCGGCGTATTCAACATGGTATGACCGATGGCGTTCGAACACTCTTTATTGTGTGAGTAATATCGCGTCCCCTCCTTCGGCTATAACCAGCACACGACAGGGAAGTGTAAATATCACAATGAGACAAATGAAGTAAAATAAGCAAAAATGATGACATCAACACTCGGTGTTCCAAGAGGTTATCACCCAGCCCAATGGGGTGACCGGACGGGGACCGGCGTATTCAACATGGTATGACCGATGGCGTTCGAACACTCTTTATTGTGTGAGTAATATCGCGTCCCCTCCTTCGGCTATAACCAGCACACGACAGGGAAGTGTAAATATCACAATGAGACAAATGAAGTAAAATAAGCAAAAAGGATGCCATCAACACTCGGTGTTCCAAGAGGTTATCACCCAGCCCAATGGGGTGACCGGACGGGGACCGGCGTATTCAACATGGTATGACCGATGGCGTTCGAACACTCTTTATTGTGTGAGTAATATCGCGTCCCCTCCTTCGGCTATAACCAGCACACGACAGGGAAGTGTAAATATCACAATGAGACAAATGAAGTAAAATAAGCAAAAATGATGCCATCAACACTCGGTGTTCCAAGAGGTTATCACCCAGCCCAATGGGGTGACCGGACGGGGACCGGCGTATTCAACATGGTATGACCGATGGCGTTCGAACACTCTTTATTGTGTGAGTAATATCGCGTCCCCTCCTTCGGCTATAACCAGCACACGACAGGGAAGTGTAAATATCACAATGAGACAAATGAAGTAAAATAAGCAAAAATGATGCCATCAACACTCGGTGTTCCAAGAGGTTATCACCCAGCCCAATGGGGTGACCGGACGGGGACCGGCGTATTCAACATGGTATGACCGATGGCGTTCGAACACTCTTTATTGTGTGAGTAATATCGCGTCCCCTCCTTCGGCTATAACCAGCACACGACAGGGAAGTGTAAATATCACAATGAGACAAATGAAGTAAAATAAGCAAAAATGATGCCATCAACACTCGGTGTTCCAAGAGGTTATCACCCAGCCCAATGGGGTGACCGGACGGGGACCGGCGTATTCAACATGGTATGACCGATGGCGTTCGAACACTCTTTATTGTGTGAGTAATATCGCGTCCCCTCCTTCGGCTATAACCAGCACACGACAGGGAAGTGTAAATATCACAATGAGACAAATGAAGTAAAATAAGCAAAAATGATGCCATCAACACTCGGTGTTCCAAGAGGTTATCACCCAGCCCAATGGGGTGACCGGACGGGGGCCGGCGTATTCAACATGGTATGACCGATGGCGTTCGAACACTCTTTATTGTGTGAGTAATATCGCGTCCCCTCCTTCGGCTATAAACAGCACACGACAGGGAAGTGTAAATATCACAATGAGACAAATGAAGTAAAATAAGCAAAAATGATGCCATCAACACTCGGTGTTCCAAGAGGTTATCACCCAGCCCAATGGGGTGACCGGACGGGGACCGGCGTATTCAACATGGTATGACCGATGGCGTTCGAACACTATTGTGTGAGTAATATCGCGTCCCCTCCTTCGGCTATAACCAGCACACGACAGGGAAGTGTAAATATCACAATGAGACAAATGAAGTAAAATAAGCAAAAATGATGCCATCAACACTCGGTGTTCCAAGAGGTTATCACCCAGCCCAATGGGGTGACCGGACGGGGGCCGGCGTATTCAACATGGTATGACCGATGGCGTTCGAACACTCTTTATTGTGTGAGTAATATCGCGTCCCCTCCTTCGGCTATAACCAGCACACGACAGGGAAGTGTAAATATCACAATGAGACAAATGAAGTAAAATAAGCAAAAATGATGCCATCAACACTCGGTGTTCCAAGAGGTTATCACCCAGCCCAATGGGGTGACCGGACGGGGACCGGCGTATTCAACATGGTATGACCGATGGCGTTCGAACACTCTTTATTGTGTGAGTAATATCGCGTCCCCTCCTTCGGCTATAAACAGCACACGACAGGGAAGTGTAAATATCACAATGAGACAAATGAAGTAAAATAAACAAAAATGATGCCATCAACACTCGGTGTTCCAAGAGGTTATCACCCAGCCCAATGGGGTGACCGGACGGGGACCGGCGTATTCAACATGGTATGACCGATGGCGTTCGAACACTATTGTGTGAGTAATATCGCGTCCCCTCCTTCGGCTATAAACAGCACACGACAGGGAAGTGTAAATATCACAATGAGACAAATGAAGTAAAATAAACAAAAATGATGCCATCAACACTCGGTGTTCCAAGAGGTTATCACCCAGCCCAATGGGGTGACCGCACGGGGACCGGCGTATTCAACATGGTATGACCGATGGCGTTCGAACACTATTGTGTGAGTAATATCGCGTCCCCTCCTTCGGCTATAAACAGCACACGACAGGGAAGTGTAAATATCACAATGAGACAAATGAAGTAAAATAAACAAAAATGATGCCATCAACACTCGGTGTTCCAAGAGGTTATCACCCAGCCCAATGGGGTGACCGCACGGGGACCGGCGTATTCAACATGGTATGACCGATGGCGTTCGAACACTATTGTGTGAGTAATATCGCGTCCCCTCCTTCGGCTATAAACAGCACACGACAGGGAAGTGTAAATATCACAATGAGACAAATGAAGTAAAATAAACAAAAATGATGCCGTCAACACTCGGTGTTCCAAGAGGTTATCACCCAGCCCAATGGGGTGACCGGACGGGGACCGGCGTATTCAACATGGTATGACCGATGGCGTTCGAACACTATTGTGTGAGTAATATCGCGTCCCCTCCTTCGGCTATAAACAGCACACGACAGGGAAGTGTAAATATCACAATGAGACAAATGAAGTAAAATAAACAAAAATGATGCCATCAACACTCGGTGTTCCAAGAGGTTATCACCCAGCCCAATGGGGTGACCGCACGGGGACCGGCGTATTCAACATGGTATGACCGATGGCGTTCGAACACTCTTTATTGTGTGAGTAATATCGCGTCCCCTCCTTCGGCTATAAACAGCACACGACAGGGAAGTGTAAATATCACAATGAAACAAATGAAGTAAAATAAGCAAAAATGATGCCATCAACACTCGGTGTTCCAAGAGGTTATCACCCAGCCCAATGGGGTGACCGCACGGGGACCGGCGTATTCAACATGGTATGACCGATGGCGTTCGAACACTCTTTATTGTCTGAGTAATATCACGTCCCCTCCTTCGGCTATAAGCAGCACACGACAGGGAAGTGTAAATATCACAATGAAACAAATGAAGTAAAATAAGCAAAAATGATGCCATCAACACTCGGTGTTCCAAGAGGTTATCACCCAGCCCAATGGGGTGACCGCATGGGGACCGGCGTATTCAACATGGTATGACCGATGGCGTTCGAACACTATTGTGTGAGTAATATCGCGTCCCCTCCTTCGGCTATAAACAGCACACGACAGGGAAGTGTAAATATCACAATGAGACAAATGAAGTAAAATAAACAAAAATGATGCCATCAACACTCGGTGTTCCAAGAGGTTATCACCCAGCCCAATGGGGTGACCGCACGGGGACCGGCGTATTCAACATGGTATGACCGATGGCGTTCGAACACTCTTTATTGTCTGAGTAATATCGCGTCCCCTCCTTCGGCTATAAACAGCACACGACAGGGAAGTGTAAATATCACAATGAAACAAATGAAGTAAAATAAGCAAAAATGATGCCATCAACACTCGGTGTTCCAAGAGGTTATCACCCAGCCCAATGGGGTGACCGCACGGGGACCGGCGTATTCAACATGGTATGACCGATGGCGTTCGAACACTCTTTATTGTCTGAGTAATATCGCGTCCCCTCCTTCGGCTATAAACAGCACACGACAGGGAAGTGTAAATATCACAATGAAACAAATGAAGTAAAATAAGCAAAAATGATGCCATCAACACTCGGTGTTCCAAGAGGTTATCACCCAGCCCAATGGGGTGACCGCACGGGGACCGGCGTATTCAACATGGTATGACCGATGGCGTTCGAACACTCTTTATTGTCTGAGTAATATCGCGTCCCCTCCTTCGGCTATAAACAGCACACGACAGGGAAGTGTAAATATCACAATGAAACAAATGAAGTAAAATAAGCAAAAATGATGCCATCAACACTCGGTGTTCCAAGAGGTTATCACCCAGCCCAATGGGGTGACCGCACGGGGACCGGCGTATTCAACATGGTATGACCGATGGCGTTCGAACACTCTTTATTGTCTGAGTAATATCGCGTCCCCTCCTTCGGCTATAACCAGCACACGACAGGGAAGTGTAAATATCACAATGAGACAAATGAAGTAAAATAAGCAAAAATGATGCCATCAACACTCGGTGTTCCAAGAGGTTATCACCCAGCCCAATGGAGTGACCGGACGGGGACCGGCGTATTCAACATGGTATGACCGATGGCGTTCGAACACTCTTATTGTGTGAGTAATATCGCGTCCCCTCCTTCGGCTATAACCAGCACACGACAGGGAAGTGTAAATATCACAATGAGACAAATGAAGTAAAATAAGCAAAAATGATGCCATCAACACTCGGTGTTCCAAGAGGTTATCACCCAGCCCAATGGGGTGACCGGACGGGGACCGGCGTATTCAACATGGTATGACGATGGCGTTCGAACACTCTTTATTGTGTGAGTAATATCGCGTCCCCTCCTTCGGCTATAACCAGCACACGACAGGGAAGTGTAAATATTCACAATGAGACAAATGAAGTAAAATAAGCAAAAATGATGCCATCAACACTCGGTGTTCCAAGAGGTTATCACCCAGCCCAATGGGAGATGGACGGACGGGACCGGCGTTATTCAACATGGTATGACCGATGGCGTTCGAACACTATTGTGTGAGTAATACGCGTCCCCTCCTTCGGCTATACCAGCACACGACAGGGAAGTGTAAATATCACAATGAGACAAATGAGTAAAATAAGCAAAAATGATGCCATCAACACTCGGTGTTCCAAGAGGTTATCACCAGCCCAATGGGGTGACCGGCGGGGACGGCGTATTCAACATGGTATGACCGATGGCGTTCGAACACTATTGTGTGAGTAATATCGCGTCCCCTCCTTCGGCTATAACCAGCACACGACAGGGAAGTGTAAATATCACAATGAGACAAATGAAGTAAAATAAACAAAAATGATGCCATCAACACTCGGTGTTCCAAGAGGTTATCACCCAGCCCAATGGGGTGACCGGACGGGGACCGGCGTATTCAACATGGTATGACCGATGGCGTTCGAACACTATTGTGTGAGTAATATCGCGTCCCCTCCTTCGGCTATAAACAGCACACGACAGGGAAGTGTAAATATCACAATGAGACAAATGAAGTAAAATAAACAAAAATGATGCCATCAACACTCGGTGTTCCAAGAGGTTATCACCCAGCCCAATGGGGTGACCGCACGGGGACCGGCGTATTCAACATGGTATGACCGATGGCGTTCGAACACTATTGTGTGAGTAATATCGCGTCCCCTCCTTCGGCTATAAACAGCACACGACAGGGAAGTGTAAATATCACAATGAGACAAATGAAGTAAAATAAACAAAAATGATGCCATCAACACTCGGTGTTCCAAGAGGTTATCACCCAGCCCAATGGGGTGACCGCACGGGGACCGGCGTATTCAACATGGTATGACCGATGGCGTTCGAACACTATTGTGTGAGTAATATCGCGTCCCCTCCTTCGGCTATAAACAGCACACGACAGGGAAGTGTAAATATCACAATGAGACAAATGAAGTAAAATAAACAAAAATGATGCCATCAACACTCGGTGTTCCAAGAGGTTATCACCCAGCCCAATGGGGGTGACCGGACGGGGACCGGCGTATTCAACATGGTATGACCGATGGCGTTCGAACACTATTGTGTGAGTAATATCGCGTCCCCTCCTTCGGCTATAAACAGCACACGACAGGGAAGTGTAAATATCACAATGAGACAAATGAAGTAAAATAAACAAAAATGATGCCATCAACACTCGGTGTTCCAAGAGGTTATCACCCAGCCCAATGGGGTGACCGGCACGGGGACCGGCGTATTCAACATGGTATGACCGATGGCGTTCGAACACTATTGTGTGAGTAATATCGCGTCCCCTCCTTCGGCTATAAACAGCACACGACAGGGAAGTGTAAATATCACAATGAGACAAATGAAGTAAAATAAACAAAAATGATGCCATCAACACTCGGTGTTCCAAGAGGTTATCACCCAGCCCAATGGGGTGACCGCACGGGGACCGGCGTATTCAACATGGTATGACCGATGGCGTTCGAACACTATTGTGTGAGTAATATCGCGTCCCCTCCTTCGGCTATAAACAGCACACGACAGGGAAGTGTAAATATCACAATGAGACAAATGAAGTAAAATAAACAAAAATGATGCCATCAACACTCGGTGTTCCAAGAGGTTATCACCCAGCCCAATGGGGTGACCGCACGGGGACCGGCGTATTCAACATGGTATGACCGATGGCGTTCGAACACTCTTATTGTGTGAGTAATATCGCGTCCCCTCCTTCGGCTATAAACAGCACACGACAGGGAAGTGTAAATATCACAATGAGACAAATGAAGTAAAATAAACAAAAATGATGCCATCA